>NC_057809.1:551586177-551769654 GCF_018294505.1 Triticum aestivum | reverse complement strand
CAGGCAAAGGGAATGCGTGCGTGGCCAAGGGCCAAACAGCACATACATACAGAGCCAGCGAGCCAATCGTACGGCGCACATGGATAACGTTTGTTCCTGGAATCAAAACCGTATGCGCCGAGCACACGGTGATGTCCATTTCGGCTTTGGCTCTTTGCCTTTTCTGCGATCTTGGCTTCCCTTCCGGTCCATTCCATTCCATACGGGCAAGGCAACCACTCCGCGCCTATCTTGCTGAACCTACTGTCCATGTCCGGCCGGCCATGCCACAGTTGTACTGTATAATGGAAACTTGGCGTCTCCTCTCGTCATGGTCAAAATTTGTGTCCGCTCTTCTGGAAGCTGGATGAGGAAAGAATGCCGCCAAAGGGAAACGGCGTATTGGCATCTCCCATGCATACGGCCGCACTGGAAGAACCAGGAAGAGCCGGAACTATAGCATGCCAAATTGACTCCTACTCCGTTTGTCCATGAGCAAATGCAGATTCAAATCATTTAAGGCCAACTCCACCGCACGACCCCAAACGGACGACCGAATTGGCCGGATTTTGTCCCTTTGAGGCGCCGATGGGTTCGCCCGTGTCCGTCTTTGTCAGATGGGTCGTGTGTGCGCGCACCGTGCGGCCGCACCCCAAATGGTGTCCGGGATGAACGTGAATAAAAAAAACTAGAATGAAATAACTAAAAAACTAAATAAAAGCATTTTTTAAAAACATAAAACATATATAGGGAACGGCCACAAAACGGCCAGTTTCCACGGCCACTTAAAAGGCCCATTTTTCATAATTAACATATAAAATAAAATAAAAAACGCCTCCGCCCCCCGCGCGCTCCTGCCGCGCCCGTCGGTGCCGTGGCCGTCGCCGTCTTCACTAGCCGCCGGTGTCGTCGTCGTCGCTGACGAGGTCGACGTAGGCCGGCGGCGTCCACAGGTGGGCCGGAGGTGCGTGGTGGACGGGGTCGGGCTGGACGACCGGAGGTGCCTGCACCACCTCCTCCCATGGCGACGCCTCCCGCTCCGGTGACCGGGCGGAGTGGGGCACCAGTTCACGCCCACGCCGGCGGCCATCTCCGGAGCAGTGCAGGACCAGCCCCACCCCTTGCCCACCAGCTGCTGGAACGCGGCCGGCGGGTCCTCCCTCCTCTCCTCCTCCATGGCCACCATCTGCAGCTCCGGGAAGGCAACGTCCCCGGCGGCAGAGAGGGCCATGGCCTCCTCCAGGCCATCCCACTGCCGTTCGTCGTGCGTGTACATGGAGTCGTCCATGACACGCTTGAGGAGACGGGCCTCCTCCTCCGCTGACATGCAAGGAGGTGGAGGGGGCGGCGGAGAAGGTGACGGCGTGGGCATGACGCCGCGTGTCGTGGTTCTAAGTCTGACAGCAATGTAGGGGGCTAAGTATGGAGAGGCGAGGTCTTAGCTATGGAGAGGTTGTAAGGACGCAAGGTTTACGAGTTCAGGCCCTTCTCGGAGGAAGTAAAAGCCCTACGTCTCGGAGCCCGGAGGCGGTCGACTGGATTATGTGTGTATGAGTTACAGAGGTGCGATCCCTTGTCTCGGAGGAGGGGGTGGCTTATATAGAGTGCGTCAGGACCCCGGCCAGCCCACGTTACGAAGGGTTCAATGTACATTAAGGCAGGGTGTTACTGATAACGCTAGTAATAAAGTGTTATGATGACCATAAAGGCTACTTAATGACCGACCGTTAGCGTGCGGAGTGACTTTAGGTCTCCTGGCCGTCGAGTGGTTGGATCTTGGTCGAGTAATTGCTTCTTGGTCGAATGTCTTCGAGTCTGTTGAGTGGAACACCTCCAAGTCGATTGAAAGGTGATTTATTCTAAAGGTGTCCTTGGGTAGGGCAGTTAGGACAGGTCTGTGACCCTACCCTAGGTACATTCCTTCGTCATTAGCCCCCGAATGGATCGAGGTTTGAGTGGGGAAGGATTTGAGGACTTCTCCGACTCGTTTTCTATGCCGTGAGCATATCTTGTTTCGGATCAACGAACCTGAGTGATGACAGCAACTCCCTTTTCAGTCGTCTTGATCCATTCTTAATTCTTCACCGAGTGAGTTTCTTTACTTGTAAGGCTCCGAGGAGATCTTTGGTCTGACAAGTCATTTGTTGCCCGCGGATTTAGTGGGATCCAAATTTTGGGAAGCGCGCGGGACGGGGGAGGCCGCAGTAATCGGACGAGATAGAGCGGAGCCGCCTCGATCCCCGCGCCACCTTTTTCGCCACGTATCGCTCGTGCGGTCGTTGCGGGATTTGATGGAGCCATCTGGGCCTACCTGTCAGCCACTCGGAAGCGGCCTCATATAAGGCGTTGGACCGGAGTCTCTCGAACAGTGCGCCCCATTATCTCTTCTCCTCCTCACGCCTCTCCTCTGCGCTCGCTCTCGCTCCAGCGCCACCGCGCCACACGCGCCTCGTCGGCGACAATGGTGAAGGAGAAGACAGCGGCTCTGGAGCGGGCAAAGAAGGCGACGACGAGGTCAAAAGGGAAGGCGACGAGCCGAGGAGGATCTTCCTCACGGACAGGCCTGCCGAAGGGTTGGATCCAGGGTGACTGGATCCACTCGAGGATCTCCCAAGAAGACCTCGACGACCTGGTCGAGGGAGGGCTGATCCCCTACGGCTCGGCGTGGTTTCCAGGGAAGGAATCCGAGCCGCAACCCCGGGAGGGTGAGCGCGTTCTTCTTGCCACCCACGTCGACCGTGGATTTTCCTTGCCTCCTCATCCTTTCTTCCGAGGGTTTCTGAACTTCTTTGGGGCTCAACTCCACCATTTTAACCCCAACTCACTCATTTATCTTGCTGCGTTCATTTCCTTGTGTGATAACTTCTTGGGTTTTCGACCTCACTGGGGTCTCTTCAAGCATATTTTCACTTGTCGCTCCCAGACAGTGAAAAACGCTAATCCGAGTGACGAGAGGACCCAAGTGATCCAGATGTGTGGGGGTCTTGGTATCCAGACGAGGGGAAAAAGCTCCTTTCCGGCCATGATTCTTCCTGACTCGGTTCGCGGATGGCAGTTGACCTGGTTCTACTGCAAAGACCAGTCGACGCCAGGGCAATCAACTGGCCTCCCTCCCTTTACCATGGTCCGAGTGGAAAAACCTGCCCTTTAAAGCTGCTCCCGGAGGAGAAGGCGCACGTGAAGGTGTGTTGGAAATATGCCCTAGAGGCAATAATAAAAGGATTATTATTATATTTCCTTGTTCATGATAATTGTCTTTTATTCATGCTATAATTGTGTTATCCGAAAATTGTAATACATGTGTGAATACATAGACACCAACATGTCCCTAGTAAGCCTCTAGTTGACTAGCTCGTTGATCAACAGATAGTCATGGTTTCCTGACTATGGACATTGGATGTCATTGATAATGAGATCACATCATTAGGAGAATGATGTGATGGACAAGACCCAATCCTAAACATAGCACAAGATCGTATAGTTCGTTTGCTAGAGTTTTTCCAGTGTCAAGTATCTTTTCCTTAGACCATGAGATCGTGTAACTCCCGGATACCGTAGGAGTGCTTTGGGTGTACCAAACGTCACAACGTAACTGGGTGACTATAAAGGTATACTACGGGTATCTTCGAAAGTGTCTGTTGGGTTGACACGGATCAAGACTGGGATTTGTCACTCCGTATGACGGAGAGGTATCTCTGGGCCCACTCGGTAATGCATCATCATAATGAGCTCAAAGTGACCAAGTGTCTGGTCACGGGATCATGCATTACGGTACGAGTAAAGTGACTTGCCGGTAACGAGATTGAACGAGGTATTGGGATACCGACGACCGAATCTCGGGCAAGTAACGTACCGATTGACAAAGGGAATTGTTTACGAGGTTGCTTGAATCCTCGACATCATGGTTCATCCGATGAGATCATCGAGGAGCATGTGGGAGCCAACATGGGTATCCAGATCCCGCTGTTGGTTATTGACCAGAGAGCCATCTCGGTCATGTCTATATGTCTCCCGAACCCGTAGGGTCTTCACACTTAAGGTTCGGTGACGCTAGGGTTGTAGAGATATGAATATGCAGTAACCCGAAAGTTGTTCGGAGTCCCGGATGAGATCCCGGACGTCACGAGGAGTTTCGGAATGGTCCGGAGGTGAAGAATTATATATAGGAAGTGCAGTTTCGGCCATCGGGAGAGTTTCGGGGGTCACCGGTATTGTACCGGGACCATCGGATGGGTCCCGGGGGTCCACCGGGTGGGACCACCCATCCCGGAGGGCCCCATGGGCTGAAGTGGGGAGGGGAACCAGCCCATAGTGGGCTGGTGCACCCCTTGGCCCACCCCCTGCGCCTAGGGTTGGAAACCCTAGGGTGGGGGGGCGCCCCACTTGCCTTGGGGGCCACTCCACCCTTGGCCGCCGCCCCCCCAAGGAGATCCCATCTCCTAGGGCCGGCGCCCCCCCTTGGGGAGCCTATATAAAGAGGGGAGGGAGGGGCAGCCGCACCCTTGACTCTTGGCGCCTCCCTCTCCCCTGCTACACCTCTCCCTCTCGTAGTAGAACGGCGAAGCCCTGCTGCGGTGACCACTGCATCCACCACCACGTCGTCGTGCTGCTGGATCTTCATCAACCTCTCCTCCCCCTTGCTGGATCAAGAAGGAGGAGACGTCACGCTGACCGTACGTGTGTTGAACACGGAGGTGCCGTCCGTTCGGCGCTAGGATCTCCGGTGATTTGGATCACGTCGAGTACGACTTCCTCATCCCCGTTCTTTGAACGCTTCCGCGCGTGATCTACAAAGGTATGTAGATGCAATTCGATCACTCGTTGCTAGATGAACTCATAGATGGATCTTGGTGAAACCGTAGGAAAATTTTTGTTTTCTGCAACGTTCCCCAACAGTGTCATCATGAGCTAGGTCTATGCGTAGTTCTCTTTGCACGAGTAGAACACAATTTGTTGTGGGCGTAGATGTTGTCAACTTTCTTGCCGCTACTAGTCTTATTTTGCTTCAGCAGTATTGTGGGATGAAGCGGCCCGGACCAACCTTACACGTACGCTTACGTGAGACCGGTTCCACCGACTGACATGCACTAGTTGCATAAGGTGGCTGGCGGGTGTCTGTCTCTCCCACTTTAGTTGGAGCGGATTCGATGAAAAGGGTCCTTATGAAGGGTAAATAGAAGTTGACAAATCACGTTGTGGCTTTCACGTAGGTAAGAAAACATTCTTGCTAGAACCCTATTGCAGCCACGTAAAACTTGCAACAACAATTAGAGGACGTCTAACTTGTTTTTGCAGCAAGTGTTTTGTGATGTGATATGGCCAAAGTTGTGATGAACGATGCATGATATATATGTTAGGGAATGTAGCATAAATTCAAAATTTTCCTACGTGTCACCAAGATCTATCTATGGAGTCATCTAGCAACGAGGGAGGAGTGGATCTACATACCCTTGTAGATCGCGCGCGGAAGCGTTCAAGAGAACGGGGTTGATGGAGTCGTACTCGTCGTGATCCAAATCACCGATGATCCTAGCGCCGAACGGACGGCACCTCCGCGTTCAACACATGTACGGAGCAGCAATGTCTCCTCCTTCTTGATCCAGCAAGGGGGGAGGAGAGGTTGATGGAGATCCAGCAGCACGACGGCGTGGTGGTGGAAGTAGCGGTATTCCAACAGGGCTTCGCCAAGCGCTGCGGGAGGAGGGAGATGTGTCATGGGAGGGAGAGGGAGGCGCCAGGGCTTAGGTATGGTTGCCCTCCCTTCTCCCCACTATATATAGGGCCAAGGGAGAGGGGGAGGGCGCAGCCTTGCCCCTTCCTCCAAGGAAGGGTGCGGCCAAGGGGGGGGGAGGAGTCCATCCTCCCCAAGGCACCTCGGAGGTGCCTTCCCCCTTTAGGACTCTCCCCTTTCCCTCTCTCTTGGCGCATGGGCCTCTTGGGGCTGGTGCCTTTGGCCCATATAGGCCAAGGCGCACCCCCTACAGCCCATGTGGCCCCCCCGGGGCAGGTGGCCCCACCCGGTGGACCCCCAGGACCCTTCCGGTGGTCCCGGTACAATATCGGTGACCCCGAAACTTGTCCCGATGGCCGAAATAGCACTTCCTATATATAATTCTTTACCTCTGGACCATTCCGGAACTCCTCGTGACATCCGGGATCTCATCCAGGACTCCGAACAACGTTCGGGTTACTGCATACTAATATCTCTATAACCCTAGCGTCACCGAACCTTAAGTGTGTAGACCCTACGGGTTCGGGAGACATGCAGACATGACCGAGATGACTCTCCGGTCAATAACCAACAGCGAGATCTGGATACCCATGTTGGCTCCCACATGTTCCACGATGATCTCATCGGATGAACCACGATGTCAAGGACTTAATCAATCCCGTATACAATTCCCTTTGTCTAGCGGTACGATACTTGCCCGAGATTCGATCGTCGGTATCCCGATACCTTGTTCAATCTCGTCACCGGCAAGTCACTTTACTCATTCCGTAACACATCATCCCGTGATCAACTCCTTGATCACATTGTGCACATTATGATGATGTCCTACCGAGTGGGCCCAGAGATACCTCTCCATTTACACGGAGTGACAAATCCCAGTCTCGATTCGTGCCAAGTCAACAGACACTTTCGGAGATACCTGTGGTGTACCTTTATAGCCACCTAGTAACGTTGTGACATTTGGCACACCCAAAGCACTCCTACGGTATCCGGGAGTTGCACAATCTCATGGTCTAAGGAAATGATACTTGACATTAGAAAAGCTTTAGCATACGAACTACATGATCGTGTGCTAGGCTTAGGATTGGGTCTTTGTCCATCACATCATTCTCCTAATGATGTGATCCCGTTATCAATGACATCCAATGTTCATGGTCAGGAAACCGTAACCATCTATTGATCAACGAGCTAGTCAACTAGAGGCTTACTAGGGACATGGTGTTGTCTATGTATCCACACATGTATCTGAGTTTCCTATCAATACAATTCTAGCATGGATAATAAACGATTATCATGAACAAGGAAATATAATAATAACTAATTTATTATTGCCTCTAGGGCATATTTCCAATAGTCTCCCACTTGCACTAGAGTCAATAATCCAGTTCACATCGATATGTGATTAACACTCAAGGTCACATCCCCATGTGACTAACACCCAAAGAGTTTACTAGAGTCAATAATATAGTTCACATTACCATGTGATTAACACTCGATGAGTTCTGGGTTTGATCATGTTATGCTTGTGAGAAATGTTATAGTCAACGGGTCTGAATCTTTCAGATCCGTGTGTACTTCGCAAATCTCTATGTCATCTTGCAGATGCAGCTACTACGCTATATTTGGAGCCATTTCAAATAACTGTTCTACTTGGAGCTATTCTAAATTGTTGCTCCATTATACGTATCCGTTATCTCTACTCAGAGCTATCCGGATAGGTGTTAAGCTTGCATCGACGTAACTCTTTACATCGAACTCTTTATCACCTCCATAACCGAGAAAATTCCTTAGTCCACAAGTTACTAAGGATAACTTTGACCGCTGCCTTGTGATCCATTCTTGGATCACTCTTGTACCCCTTGACTGACTCATGGCAAGGCACATTTCAGGTGCGGTACACAGCATAGCATACTGTAGGGCCTATGTCTTAAGCATAGGGGACGACCTTCGTCCTTTCTCTTTATTCTGCCGTGGTCGAGCTTTAAGTCTTAACTTCATACCTTACAACTCAGGCAAGAACTCCTTCTTTGACTGATCCATCTTGAACACCTTCAAGATCATGTCAAGGTATGTGCTCATTTGAAAGTACCATTAAGCGTTTTGAACTATCCTTATAGATCTTGATGCTCAATGTTCAAGTAGCTTAATCCAGGCTTTCCATTGAAAAACACTTTTCAAATAACCCTATATGCTTTCCAGAAATTCTACGTCATTTCTGATCCACAATATGTCAACAACATATACTTATCAGAAATTCTATAGTGCTCCCACTCACTTCTTTGGAAATACAAGTTTCTCATAAACTTTGTATACACGCAAAATCTTTGATCATCTCATCAAAGCATACATTCCAACTCCGAGATGCTTACTCCAGTCCTTAGAAGGATGGCTGGAGCTTTGCATACTTATTAGCATCTTTCAGGATTGACAAAACCTTCCGGCTGTATCACATACAACCTTTCCTCAAGAAAATCGTCGAGGAAACAATGTTTTGACATCCTATCTGCAAGATTTCATAAATAATGCAGTAATCGCTAATATAATTCCAGCAGACTCTTAGCATCGCTACGAGTGAGAAAGTCTCATCGTAGTCAACTCCTTGAACTTGTCGGAAAACATTTTAACGACAAGTCGAGCTTTCTTAATGGTGATACTTACCATCATTGTCCGTCTTCCTTTTAAAATCCATATGTACCTAACAGCCTTACGACCATCAAGTAGTTCTTCCAAAGTCTACACTTTGTTTTCATACATGGATCCTCTCTCAGATTTTATGGCCTCGAGCCATTTATCGGAATCCGGGCCCACCATCGCTTCTCCATGGCTCGTAGGTTCATTGTTGTCTAGCAACATGACTTCCAAGACAGGATTACGTACCACTCTGAAGTAGTACGCATCCTTGTCATCCCACGAGGTTTGTTAGTGACTTGATCTGAAGTTTCATGATCACTATCATAAGCTTCCACTTCAATTGGCGTAGGTGCCACAGGAACAACTCCCTGTGCCCTGTCACACACTAGTTGAAGAGACGGTTCAATAACCTCATCAAGTCTCCACCATCCTCCCACTCAATTCTTTCGGGAGAAACTTTTCCTCGAGAAAGGACCCGATTCTAGAAACAATCCCTTATTGCTTTTGAATTTGAGACAGGAGGTATACCCTTTGGGTATCCTATGAAGATGCATTTATCCGCTTTGGGTTCGAGCTTATCAGCCTAAAACTTTTTCGCATAAGCGTCGCAGCCCCAAACTTATAAGAAATGACAGCTTAGGTTTCTCTAAACCATAGTTCATACGGTGTCATCTCATCGGAATTACGTGGTGCCCTATTTAAAGTGAATGTGGTTGTCTCTAATGCCTAACCCATAAACTATCGTGGTAATTCGATAAGAGACATCATGGTATGCATCATATCCAATAGGGTGCAGTTATGATGTTCGGACATCACACTATGGTGTTCCAGGCTGTATTAGTTGTGAAACAATTTCCACAATGTCTTAATTCTGTGCCAAACTTGTAATTCAGATATTCATCTCTATGATCATGCCATAGATCTTTTATCCTCTTGTCACGACGATCTTTCAACTTCACCCTGAAATTACTTGAACCTTTCAATAATTCAAACTCGTGATTCATCAAGTAAATATACTCAATATCTACTCAAATTATCTGTGAAGTAAGAACATAACGATGTCCACTACACGCCTCAGCACTCATTGGACTGCACACATCAAAATGTATTACTTCCAACAAGTTGCTTTCTAGTTCCATTTTACTGAAAACGAGGCTTTCAGTCATCTTGCCCATGTGGTATGATTTGCATGTCTCAAGTGATTCAAAATCAAGTGAGTCCAAACGGTCCATTTGCATGGAGTTTCTTCATGCATATACACCAATAGACATGGTTCGCATGTCTCAAACTTTTCAAAAACGAGTGAGCCCAAAGATCCATCAACATGGAGCTTCTTCATGCATTTTATACCGATATGACTTAAGTGGCAGTGCCACAAGTAGGTGGTACTATCATTACTATCTTTTCGCATGAACATGTGTATCACTACGATCGAGATTAATAAGCCATTCATTTTAGGCGTAAGACCATTGAAGGTATTATTCAAATAGACAGAGTAACCATTATTCTCCTTAAATGAATAACCGTATTGCGATAGACATAATCCAATCATGTCTATGCTCAACGCAAACACCAATCTCGATGGTATAGGGAGCGTGCGATGCTTGATCATATCAACATTGGAAACACTTCCAACACATATCGTCAGCTCACCTTTAGCTAGTCTCCGTTTATTCCGTAGCTTTTATTTCGAGTTACTAACACTTAGCAACCGAACCGGTATCTAATACCCTGGTGCTACTAGGAGTACTAGTAAAGTACACATTAACATAATGTATATCCAATATACTTCTATCGACCTTGCCAGCCTTCTTATCTACCAAGTATCTAGGGTAATTCTGCTCCAGTGGCTGTTCCCTTTATTACAGAAGCACTCAGTCTCGGGTTTGGGTTCAACCTTGGGTTTCTTCACTAGGGCAGCAGCTGAATTGCGTTTCATGAAGTATCCCTTTGTTCCCTTGCCCTTCTTGAAACTAGTGGTTTCACCAACCATCAACAATTGATGCTCCTTCTTGATTTCTACTTTTGTGGTGTCAAACATCGCGAATATCTCAAGGATCATCATATATGTCCCTGATATATTATAGTTCATCACGAAGCTCTAGTAGCTTGGTGGTAATGACTTCGGAGAACCATCACTATTTCATCTGGAAGATCAACTCCCACTCGATTCAAGCGATTGTTGTACTCAGACAATCTGAGCACAAGTTCAACAATTGAGCTTTTCTCCCTTAGTTTGCAGGCTAAGAAAATCGTCGGAGGTCTTATACCTCTTGACGTGGGCACGAGCCTGAAATCCCAATTTCAGCCCTCGAAACATCTCATATGTTTCCCGACGTTTCAAAACGTCTTCGGTGCCTCAACTCTAAACCATTTAGCATTACGCACTGAACTATCATGTAGTTATCAAAAACGTGTATGTGAGATGTTCGCAACATCCACAGACGACGTTCGAGGTTCAGCACACTGAGTGGTGCATTAAGGACATAAACCTTCTATGAAGCAATGAGGACAATCCTCAGTTTACGGACCTAGTCCGCATAATTGCTACTATCAACTTTCAACTAAATTTTCTCTAGGAACATAACTAAACAGTAGAACTAAAGCGCGAGCTACGACATAATTTGCGAAGACCTTTGACTATGTCCAGGATAATTAAGTTCATCCTATGAACTCCCACTCAGATAGACATCCCTCTAGTCATCTAAGTGATTACATGATCCGAGTCAACTAGGCTGTGTCCGATCATCACGTGAGACAGACTAGTCATCATCGGTGAACATCTTCATGTTGATCGTATCTTCTATACGACTCATGCTCGACCTTTCGGTCTCTTGTGTTCTGAGGCCATGTCTGTACATGCTAGGCTCGTCAAGTCAACCTAAGTGTTTCGCATGTGTAAATCTGTCTTACACCCATTGCATGTGAACGTAAGAATCTATCACACCCGATCATCACGTGGTGCTTCGAAACGACGAACTTTCGCAATGGTGCACAGTTATGGGGAACACTTTCTTGAAATTTTAATGAGGGATCACCTTATTTACTACCGTCGTTCCAAGTAAACAAGATGCATAAACATGATAAACATCACATGCAATCAAATAGTGACATGATATGGCCAATATCATATTGCTCCTTTTGATCTTCATCTTCGGGGCTCCATGATTATCATCGTCACCGGCATGACACCATGATCTCCATCATCGTGTCTCCATGAAGTTGCCTCGCCAACTATTACTTCTACTACTACAGCTAACGGTTAGCAATAAAGTAAAGTAATTACATGACGTTTATGTTGACACGCAGGTCATAAATAAATTAAGACAACTCCTATGGCTCCTGCCGGTTGTCATACTCATCGACATGCAAGTCGTGATTCCTATTACAAGAACATGATCAATCTCATACATCACATATATCATTCATCACATCCTTTTGGCCATATCACATCACATAGCATACCCTGCAAAAACAAGTTAGACATCCTCTAATTGTTGTTTGCATGTTTTACGTGGCTGCTATGGGTTTCTAGCAAGAACGTTTCTTACCTACGCAAAAACCACAACGTGATATTCCAATTGCTATTTACCCTTCATAAGGACCCTTTTCATCGAATCCGATCCGACTAAAGTGGGAGAGACAGACACCCGCTAGCCACCTTATGCAAGTAGTGCATGTCAGTCGGTGGAACCAGTCTCACGTAAGAGTACGTGTAAGGTCGGTCCGGGCCGCTTCATCCCACAATGCCACCGAATCAAGATTGGACTAGTAACGGTAAGCATATTGAACAATATCAACACCCACAACTACTTTGTGTTCTACTCGTGCATAGAAACTACGCATAGACCTAGCTCATGATGCCACTGTTAGGGAACGTAGCATAAATTCAAAATTTTCCTACGTGTCACCAAGATCTATCTATGGAGTCATCTAGAAACGAGGGAGGAGTGGATCTACATACCCTTGTAGATCGCGCGCGGAAGCGTTCAAGAGAACGGGGTTGATGGAGTCGTACTCGTCGTGATCCAAATCACTGATGATCCTAGCGCCGAACGGACGGCACCTCCGCGTTCAACACACGTACGGAGCAGTGACGTCTCCTCCTTATTGATCCAGCAAAGGGGGAGGAGAGGTTGATGGAGATCCAGCAGCACGACGGCGTGGTGGTGGAAGTAGCGGGATTCCAATAGGGCTTCGCCAAGCGCTGCGGGAGGAGGGAGATGTGTCATGGGAGGGAGAGGGAGGCGCCAGGGCTTAGGTATGGTTGCCCTCCCTTCTCCCCACTATATATAGGGCCAAGGGAGAGGGGGAGGGCACAGCCTTGCCCCTTCCTCCAAGGAAGGGTGCGGCCAAGGGGGGGAGGAGTCCATCCTCCCCAAGGCACCTCGGAGGTGCCTACCCCCTTTAGGACTCTCCCCTTTCCCTCTCTCTTGGCGCATGGGCCTCTTGGGGCTGGTGCCCTTGGCCCATATAGGCCAAGGCACACCCCCTACAGCCCATGTGCCCCCCCGGGGCAGGTGGCCCCACCCGGTGGACCCCCGGGACCCTTCCGGTGGTCCCGGTACAATATCGGTGACCCCGAAACTTGTCCCGATGGCCGAAATAGCACTTCCTATATATAATTCTTTACCTCCGGACCATTCCGAAACTCCTCGTGACGTCCGGGATCTCATCCGGGACTCCGAACAACTTTCGGGTTACCGCATACTAATATGTCTATAACCCTAGCGTCACCGAACCTTAAGTGTGTAGACCCTACGGGTTCGGGAGACATGCAGCCATGACCGAGATGACTCTCCGGTCAATAACCAACAGCGGGATCTGGATACCCATGTTGGCTCCCACATGTTCCACGATGATCTCATTGGATGAACCACGATGTCAAGGACTTAATCAATCCCGTATACAATTCCCTTTGTCTAGCGGTACGATACTTGCCCGAGATTCGATCATCGGTATCCCGATACCTTGTTCAATCTCGTTACCGACAACTCTCTTTACTCATTCCGTAACACATCATCCCGTGATCAACTCCTTGATCACATTGTGCACATTATGATGATGTCCTACCAAGTGGGCCCAGAGATACCTCTCCGTTTACACGGAGTGACAAATCCCAGTCTCGATTCGTGCCAAGTCAACAGACACTTTCGGAGATACCTGTGGTGTACCTTTATAGCCACCTAGTTATGTTGTGACATTTGGCACACCCAAAGCACTCCTACGGTATCCGGGAGTTGCACAATCTCATGGTCTAAGGAAATGATACTTGACATTAGAAAAGCTTTAGCATACGAACTACATGATCTTGTGCTAGGCTTAGGATTGGGTCTTTGTCCATCACATCATTCTCCTAATGATGTGATCCCGTTATCAATGACATCCAATGTCCATGGTCAGGAAACCGTAACCATCTATTGATCAACGAGCTAGTCAACTAGAGGCTTACTAGGGACATGGTGTTGTCTATGTATCCACACATGTATCTGAGTTTCCTATCAATACAATTCTAGCATGGATAATAAACGATTATCATGAACAAGGAAATATAATAATAACTAATTTATTATTGCCTCTAGGGCATATTTCCAACAATATATGTGATGTATGAGATGTTCATGCTATTGTAATAGGAATCACGACTTGCATGTCGATGAGTATGACAACCGGCAGGAGCCATCGGAGTTGTCTTTATTTTTTGTATGACCTGCGTGTCATTGAGAAACACCATGTAAATTACTTTACTTTATTGCTAAACGTGTTAGCCATAGTAGTAGAAGTAATAGTTGGCGAGCAACTTCATGGAGACACGATGATGGAGATCATGATGATGGAGATCATGGTGTCATGCCGGTGACAAGATGATCATGGAGCCCCAAGATGGAGATCAAAGGAGCTATGTGATATTGGCCATATCATGTCACTATTATTATTTGATTGCATGTGATGTTTATCATGTTTTTGCATCTTTTACTTAGAACGACGGTAGTAAATAAGATGATCCCTCATAATAATTTCAAGAAAGTGTTCCCCCTAACTGTGCACCGTTGCAACAGTTCGTTGGTTCGAAGCACCACGTGATGATTGGGTGTGATAGATTCCAACGTTCACATACAACGGGTGTAAGACAGATTTACACATGCAAACACTTAGGTTGAGTTGACGAGCCTAGCATGTACAGACATGGCCTCGGAACACAGAAGACCGAAAGGTCAAGCATGAGTCGTATAGAAGATACGATCAACATGAAGATGTTCACCGATGTTGACTAGTCCGTCTCACGTGATGATCGGACACGGCCTAGTTAGCTCGGATCATGTTATACTTAGATGACTGGAGGGATGTCTATCTGAGTGGGATTTCATTGAATAATTTGATTTAGATGAACTTAATTATCATGAACTTAGTCTAAAATCTTTACAACATGTATTGTAGATCAAATGGCCAACGTTGTCCTCAACTTCAATGCGTTCCTAGAGAAAACCAAGCTGAAAGACGATGGCAGCAACTATACGGACTGGGTCTGGAACCTGTGGATCATCCTCATAGCTGCCAAGAAAGATTATGTCCTACAAGCACCGCTAGGTGAAGCACCTGTTCTCCCTGCAGAACAAGACGTTATGAACGCTTGGCAGACACGTACCGATGATTACTCCCTCGTTCAGTGCGGCATGCTTTACAGCTTAGAACCGGGGCTCCAAAAGCGTTTTGAGAGACACTGAGCATATGAGATGTTCGAAGAGCTGAAAATGGTTTTTCAAGCTCATACCCGGGTCGAGAGATATGAAGTCTTCGACAAGTTCTTCAGCTGTAAGATGGAGGAAAATAGATCTGTCAGTGAGCACATACTCACTATGTTAGGGTTACATAACCGCTTGACTCAGCTGGGAGTAAATCTCCAGGATGACGCGGTCATTGACAGAATCCTTCAGTCGCTTCCACCGAGCTACAAGAGCTTTGTGATGAACTTCAATATGCAGGGGATGGAAAAGACCATTCCTGAAGTATTTGCAATGCTAAAATCAGCAGAGGTAGAAGTCAAAAAGGAACATCAAGTGTTGATGGTGAATAAAACCACTAAGTTCAAAAAGGGCAAGGGTAAGAAGAACTTCAAGAAGGACGGCAAGGGAGTTGCCGCACCCGGTAAGCAAGCTGCCGGGAAGAAGCCAAAGAATGGACCCAAGCCCGAGACTGAGTGCTTTTATTGCAAGGAAAGTGGTCACTGGAAGCGGAACTGTCCCAAATACTTAGCAGACAAGAAGACCGGCAAAACGAAAGGTATATGTGATATACATGTAATTGATGTGTACCTTACCAGTACTCGTAGTAGCTCCTGGGTATTTGATACCGGTGCAGTTGCTCACATTTGTAACTCAAAGCAGGAGCTGCGGAATAAGCGGAGACTGGCGAAGGGCGAGGTGACGATGCGCGTCGGGAATGGTTCCAAGGTCGATGTGATCGCCGTCGGCACGCTACCTCTACATTTGCCTACGGGATTAGTTTTGAACCTCAATAATTGTTATTTAGTGCCAAGTTTGAGCATGAACATTGTATCAGGATCTCGTATAATACGAGATGGCTACTCATTTAAATCCGAGAATAATGGTTGTTCTATTTATATGAGAGATATGTTTTATGGTCATGCTCCGATGGTGAATGGTTTATTCTTAATGAATCTCGAGCGTAATGCTACACATATTCATAGTGTGAGTACCAAAAGATGTAAGGTTGATAATGATAGTCCCACATACTTGTGGCACTGCCGCCTTGGTCACATAGATGTCAAACGCATGAAGAAGCTCCATGCAGATGGACTTTTAGAGTCTCTTGATTACGAATCATTTGACACGTGCGAACCATGCCTCATGGGTAAAATGACCAAGACTCCGTTCTCAGGAACAATGGAGCGAGCAACCAACTTATTGGAAATCATACATACTGATGTGTGCGGTCCAATGAGTGTTGAGGCTCGCGGTGGCTATCGTTATGTTCTCACCCTCACTGATGACTTGAGTAGATATGGGTATCTCTATTTAATGAAACACAAGTCTGAGACCTTTGAAAGGTTCAAGGAATTTCAGAGTGAGGTTGAGAATCAACATGACAGGAAAATCAAGTTCCTGCGATCAGATCATGGAGGAGAATACTTGAGTCACGAATTTGGCACACACTTAAGAAAATGTGGAATAGTTTCACAACTGACGCCGCCTGGAACACCTCAGCGTAATGGTGTGTCCGAACATCGTAATCGCGCTCTATTAGATATGGTGCGATCTATGATGTCTCTTACCGATTTACCGCTATCATTTTGGGGCTATGCTTTAGAGACTGCCGCATTCACTTTAAATAGGGCTCCATCGAAATCCGTTGAGATGACACCATATGAATTATGGTTTGGAAAGAAACCTAAGCTGTCGTTTCTAAAAGTTTGGGGATGCGATGCTTATGTCAAGAAACTTCAACCTGAAAAGCTCGAACCCAAGTCGAAAAAATGCATCTTCATAGGATACCCTAAAGAAACTATTGGGTATACCTTCTACCTCAGATCCGAAGGCAAGATCTTTGTTGCCAAGAATGGATCCTTTCTAGAGAAAGAGTTTCTCTCGAAAGAAGTAAGTGGGAGGAAAGTAGAACTTGATGAAGTATTACCTCTTGAACCGGAAAGTGGCGCAACTCAGGAAAATGTTCCTGTGGTGCCTGCACCAATTAGAGAGGAAGTTAATGATGATGATCAAGATACTTCTGATCAAGCTCCTACTGAAATTCGAAGGTCCACAATGACACGTTCCGCACCAGAATGGTACGGCAACCCTGTCTTGGAAATCATGTTGTTAGACAACGGTGAACCTTCGAACTATTGAAGAAGCGATGGCGGGCCCGGATTCCGACAAATGGCTAGAAGCCATGAAATTCGCGATAGGATCCATGTATGAAAACGAAGTATGGACTTTGACTGACTTGCCCGTTGAGCAGCGAGCCATAGAAAATAAATGGATCTTTAAGAAGAAGACGGACGCGGATGGTAATGTGACCATCTATAAAGCTCGGCTTGTCGCTAAGGGTTATCGACAAGTTCAAGGGGTTGACTACGATGAGACTTTCTCACCGGTAGCGAAGCTGAAGTCCGTCCGAATCATGTTAGCAATTGCCGCATTCTATGATTATGAGATATGGCAAATGGACGTCAAAACGGCATTCCTTAATGGTTTCCTTAAGGAAGAATTGTATATGATGCAGCCGAAAGGTTTTGTCAATCCTAAGAATGCTGACAAGGTGTGCAAGCTCCAACGCTCGATATATGGGCTGGTGCAAGCATCTCGGAGTTGGACCATTCGCTTTGATGAGATGATCAAAGCGTTTGGGTTTATGCAGACTTATGGAGAAGCCTGCATTTACAAGAAAGTGAGTGGGAGCTCTGTAGCATTTCTCATATTATATGTAAATGACATACTTTTGATGGGAAATGATATAGAGCTTTTGGACAGCATTAAGGCCTACTTGAATAAGAGTTTTTCAATGAAGGACCTTGGAGAAGCTGCTTATATATTATACATCAAGATCTATAGAGATAGATCCAGACGCCTCATAGGTCTTTCACAAAGCACATACCTTTATAAGATATTGAAGAAGTTCAATATGGATCAGTCTAAGAAGGGGTTCTTGCCTGTGTTGCAAGGTGTGAAATTGAGCTCAGCTCAATGTCCGACCACGGCAGAAGATATAGAAGAGATGAAAGTCATACCCTATGCCTCAGCCATAGGGTCTATTATGTATGCCATGCTGTGTACCAGACCTGATGTAAACCTTGCCGTAAGTTTGGTAGGTAGGTACCAAAGTAATCCCGGCAAGGAACACTGGACAGTGGTCAAGAATATCCTGGAGTACCTGAAAAGGACTAAGGAAATATTTCTCGTTTATGGAGGTGACGAAGAGCTCGTCGTAAAGGGTTACGTCGACGCTAGCTTCGACACAGATCTGGATGACTCTAAGTCACAAACCGGATACGTGTATATTTTGAATGGTGGGGCAGTAAGCTGGTGCAGTTGCAAGCAGAGCGTCGTGGCGGGATCTACATGTGAAGCGGAGTACATGGCAGCCTCGGAGGCAGCGCATGAAGCAATTTGGGTTAAGGAGTTCATCACCGACCTAGGAGTCATACCCAATGCGTCGGGGCCGATCAAACTCTTCTGTGACAACACTGGAGCTAATGCACTTGCCAAGGAGCCCAGGTTTCACAAGAAGACCAGGCACATCAAGCGTCGCTTCAACTCCATTCGTGAAAATGTTCAAGATGGAGACATAGATATTTGTAAAGTACATACGGACCTGAATGTAGCAGATCCGTTGACTAAACCTCTCCCTAGAGCAAAACATGATCAACACCAGAATTCCATGGGTGTTCGATTCATCACAATGTAACTAGATTATTGACTCTAGTGCAAGTGGGAGACTGTTGGAAATATGCCCTAGAGGCAATAATAAAAGGATTATTATTATATTTCCTTGTTCATGATAATTGTCTTTTATTCATGCTATAATTGTGTTATTCGGAAATCGTAATACATGTGTGAATACATCGACACCAACATGTCCCTAGTAAGCCTCTAGTTGACTAGCTCGTTGATCAACAGATAGTCATGGTTTCCTGACTGTGGACATTGGATGTCATTGATAACGAGATCACATTATTAGGAGAATGATGTGATGGACAAGACCCAATCCTAAACATAGCACAAGATCGTATAGTTTGTTTGCTAGAGTTTTTCCAGTGTCAAGTATCTTTTCCTTAGACCATGAGATCGTGTAACTCCCGGATACCGTAGGAGTGCTTTGGGTGTACCAAACGTCACAACATAACTGCATGACTATAAAGGTATACTACGGGTATCTCTGAAAGTGTCTGTTGGGTTGACACGGATCAAGACTGGGATTTGTCACTCCGTATGACGGAGAGGTATCTCTGGGCCCACTCGGTAATGCATCATCATAATGAGCTCAAAGTGACCAAGTGTCTGGTCACGGGATCATGCATTACGGTACGAGTAAAGTGACTTGCCAGTAACGAGATTGAACGAGGTATTGGGATACCGACGATCGAATCTCGGGCAAGTAACGTACCGATTGACAAAGGGAATTGTATACGGGGTTGCTTGAATCCTCGACATCGTGGTTCATTCGATGAGATCATCGAGGAGCATGTGGGAGCCAACATGGGTATCCAGATCCCGCTGTTGGTTATTGACCGGAGAGCCATCTCGGTCATGTCTACATGTCTCCCGAACCCGTACGGTCTTCACACTTAAGGTTCGGTGACGCTAGGGTTGTAGAGATATGAATATGCAGTAACCTGAAAGTTGTTCGGAGTCCCGGATGAGATCCCGGACGTCATAAGGAGTTCCGGAATGGTCCGGAGGTGAAGAATTATATATAGGAAGTGCAGTTTCGGCCATCGGGAGAGTTTCGGGGGTCACCGGTATTGTACCGGGACCACCGGATGGGTCCCGGGGGTCCACCGGGTGGGACCACCCATCCCGGAGGGCCCCATGGGCTGAAGTGGGGAGGTGAACCAGCCCATAGTGGGCTGGTGCGCCCCCTTGGCCCACCCCCTGCGCCTAGGGTTGGAAACCCTAGGGTGGGGGGCGCCCCACTTGCCTTGGGGGCCACTCCACCCTTGGCCGCCCCCCTTGGGGAGCCTATATAAAGGGGGGAGGGAGGGGCAGCCGCACACTTGACTCTTGGTGCCTCCCTCTCCCCTGCTACACCTCTCCCTCTCGTAGTAGAACGGCGAAGCCCTGCTGCGGTGACCTCTGCATCCACCATCACGCCGTCGTGCTGCTGGATCTTCATCAACCTCTCCTTCCCCCTTGCTAGATCAAGAAGGAGGAGACGTCACGCTGACCGTACATGTGTTGAACACGGAGGTGCCGTCCGTTCGGCGCTAGGATCTCCGGTGATTTGGATCACGTCGAGTACGACTTCCTCATCCTCGTTCTTTGAACGCTTCCGCGCGTGATCTACAAAGGTATGTAGATGCAATCCGATCACTCGTTGCTAGATGAACTCATAGATGCATCTTGGTGAAACCGTAGGAATTTTTTTTTCTGCAACGTTCCCCAACAAGGTGTTGGTCAACCGAGTGGTCCAGCTCATTCACGACGGGTTCACTGGTATGGATCTCTTGGAGGTCTTCCTTCAGCGGCGCATCCAGCCCCTCCAAGCCCGAGACCACCCGATGTGGATGTATTCGGGTCTAGAAGATTCCACTCGGATCCACCCGGAGGAGGTCGATGACGACACACTGGAGAAGTGGCTGTCGAGCATTACCGGGAACAAGGACAATCCCAGAGGAGCCAGGAGAGTTCCCCCATTCGACCAGTCGCGTGCAGCAGAGCAGGTCTGATTCCGAGTTTTTGCTTGTAATCTGAATTCACTCGCGCAGCTGTCTGTATTGTGTCGACTGACTTTGTTCTCCCTGCTTTCTTTCAGGCCATTATTGAAATGTATTCGATGCCCAACGGGGAGCAAGAGGAAGCTCTGGAAGGCGAGGCGAGTGGTGGCGAAAGTGGCGAGTGGACTTCCGATGGTGAAGGGGATGGAGAAAGAGACGACTCAAGTGACGGGGAAGAAGTCGAGTGGCCTCCTCGCATAGAGAGGCGATCCAAGCTTGACCAAGAACGGCCGAGTGCCCGCGACAAGGCAACTGCTCAGGCTGGTCAGTCTTCGAAGCGTCCTCGGATCTCTTCACCGACTCCGACTGAGAAGGCGCCAAAGCACCCCAAAGTTGCAGAGCCGAAGACTCGGAAGGCGCTGTCAAAAATCAAGATCGATATCCCTGTCGCCTCCGCGTGAGTGTCTCTCCTTGTATTCATTCGACGCTCTATGCTGTTTGTTTTTCTTGTTTTAACTGGACGAACTTTGGAATTGTCAGCGCTGCCACTTCCGGGCCTTAGCTTACAGGGATGATGATGAGGTGATGGAGGATGCGGTCACTTCTAATCCGAGTATGATTCCTGCCATACTATCTTTCTTCGGTCGATTCAACTGCGTCGTGCATTATTAGGTGACGTGATTTTGGCAATTTGAACTTTGCGCAGCTCCCAACATTATTGACCTCCCTGATGATGATGAAGATCCTGAGAGGTCTTTGACGAGGAAGAGTAGGCGAGCTCCTGTAAGTGAGGCGCTACAGTCGACGCCAAGGGAGGAACCAGTCGTGCAGGACACTGGTGACGTCAATCGGGGTTCTGTTACCTTCGCGGAGCCCTTGTCGAGTGCCTTGCCTTCTTCTTCAACTGCTCAGGCCCCTGTCGACCCGCCTTCAGTTTTTGCGACCCATCATGTCCCAGAGGATGAGGTGAATGCTGCTAGGGAAGCCATACGCCAGGCAGCATTATGATGGAGAAGATGAATATGGTGCGGGACGCCAGCCAAGCCACCTATGATGCTAGCTCGGCTCTCCAGAGCAACGTTCAGGTTAGACGGCTATCTGAAGATTCTTTCCGTAAATCTTTGCATCTGTACACCCACTAGGTGCGTCGATTGAAGTTTTGGACTAGTGGGGGCACGCTGAGTGCATCCACTGGGTGTAGTCCCCGAGGCTACGGTGGACTGCTGGTAGTCGACTGTAGTCTTTGTATTTTGCCGAATGTATAGACCAAACTGGTAGTTTGTCTCTTCCACTCGACTTCGGCGGGCCGGTCGAGTGGGATCAAAACCGGTGGGGGCACACTAAGTGCACCCACTGGGTGTAGTCCCCGAGACTACAGTGGACTACTGGCAGTCGACTGTAGTCTGAATTCTATTTTCTTTCTCTCTCTCTCTCTTTTTTGAACTCGACTTCGGCGGGCCGGTCGAGTGGGATCAGAACCGGTGGGGGCATGTTAAGTGCACCCACTGGGTGTAGTCCCTGAGACTATGGTGGACTGCGGGCAGTCGACCGTAGTCTTAGTAT
Source organism: Triticum aestivum (assembly GCF_018294505.1). Classification (NCBI taxonomy): domain Eukaryota; kingdom Viridiplantae; phylum Streptophyta; class Magnoliopsida; order Poales; family Poaceae; genus Triticum; species Triticum aestivum. The sequence goes on along the minus strand of NC_057809.1, from coordinate 551,747,359 downwards.
TTATTGTCTTTGTTGTTTTTTGCTGTAAAAATAACTTCTCCCCTTTGATTTCAGAAATCTTGCGATCTTGGAGCTCGCTTGGCTGACTTGGAGAAGCAGCAGATTCAACTGAATCTTGATTTGGAGTTGGCCAGGACAGAGCTGCAAAAGGCCAGAGACGGCGCCACAGGTAAGAAGATTTTGTCGACTGGTTAGTTTTAGGCTTGAGTACTATTCTGCTATTTCCGAATCAATCATCATTTCTTTGCAGAAAAGTTGAGAGAAGCTCTAGCGAAGAAGGATCGGGATTTGGATGCTGCTCATAAGGAGGCTGACGACAAGACCGCTCTGGCCGAACAGAAGCTGGCTTCGGTCGGCCAGTTAGAAGAAGAGAACACCAGGCTGAAGACCGCTCTGAATGAAGCCAACAGGGAGTGTACACGCTGGAAGAAGGATAACCTACATTTGAACGAAAAGATGGAAGGCATCGCTCGCAGGAGGGACGACATGGAGAGCTACCTGAGGAGCCTTGCCAAGAAGTTGTACATCAAGCTTGAAGGTGCACATTTAGTTCCGACTGGTGTTTTTTGTGTCGACTCAGTGTATGAAAATTGACTTATCCTTGGATCGTGAATGCAGAGTTTTGCCAGAACTTTGAAGAGGAGACTGGGCGGATCGAACCAGGTTTGGATCCAATCAACTCTCCCGTGAAAGATGAAACTGCCATGAATTTGCTCCGACTGGAATCTCGCATCGACGGTGACATGGACTACTTGGCTCGACTGAAGGTCGCCATGTCACGGATCGACCCGGCACTTTGGCCAGAGGCTACGCTCCAAAACTATCTCGAGTCTCTGATGACTCGGCTTAACGGAATCCCTGACCGAGTGCAGGAGTGGAAGAAGTCTTCTGCACGGTGTGGTGCTGATGTGGCTCTGTCCTTGGTTCGTGTCCACTGCAAGGAGGTGCGACAAGACAAGCTGGCAGCAATCAAGGTCGGCAATACCCAGAAGCATGACTTCCGAACCTTTATGGAGACTTTCATCGCTGCAGCCACACGGATAGCCGACGGCGTCGACCTGGATGAGTTCGTCGAGCCTGCCAGCCCTCCTCCCGCGGAGTGAACAAACTCTTATGTCCCACCTTAAATTTGCCTCGGAATGCCGAGTGCTTTTTGTAACCGTTAAACTTCTTCGGGCTGCATGCCCGAGTACTTCGATCTGTGGTATGGAACCTTTAGAATTTATCTAAAGTTGGTTTACCGTTGAATATCTTTATGAATCTCCTGCTGAGTGAACCCATTCTTCATTCGAGACAACTTTTACACTCGCAGCGTAGTTCCGAAGGAGAGGGAAGCAGTCGACCCATGTCTTGTATTTGTGGCGAAGCTCCCCAAGGGAAGGTGGCGGTCGACCCACACCCTGTTACTGCAGAGTGGGACGGAGCGCATATTGTATTTGTGGCGAAGCTTTCCAGGAGAAGGTGGCAGTCGACCCACACCCTGTTACTGCAGAGTGGGACGGAGCGCACATTGTATTTGTGGCGAAGCTCTCCAGGAGAAGGTGGCGATCGACCCACACCCTGTTACTGCAGAGTGGGACGGAGCGCACATTGTATTTTTGGCGAAGCTCTCCAGGAGAAGGTGGCAGTCGACCCGCCCCTCGTCATCCTTGAGGATTGAGATGTGTTTCGTACTTAGGCGAGTACCAGACTGCAACTAAGCCCCCGAGTGGGAGGATCGCTCTTCACTCGGTAGGATTTTTTTCAAACTTAGGCGAGTGCCTGACTGTGGCTAAGTCTTTAAGTGGGAGAATTTAGGCGAGTACTGGACTGCGGCTAAGCCCCCGAGTGGGAGGATTGCTCTCCACTCGGTAGGATTCTTTCAAACTTAGGCGAGTGCCTGACTGCAGCTAAGTCTTCTAGTGAGAGGACTTAGGCAAGTACTGGACTGCAACTAAGCCCCCGAGTGGGAGGATTGCTCTCCACTCGGTAGGATTTTTTCAAACTTAGGCGAGTGCCTGACTGCAGCTAAGTCTTCTAGTGAGAGGACTTAGGCGAGTACTGGACTGCAGCTAAGCCCCCGAGTGGGAGGATTGCTCTCCACTCGGTAGGATTTTTTCAAACTTAGGCGAGTGCCTGACTGCAGCTAAGTCTCCAAGCGAGAGAACTTAGGTGAGTATTGGACTGCAGCTAAGTCCCCGAGTAGGAGGATTGCTCTCCACTCGGTAGGATTTTTTCAAACTTAGGCGAGTGCCTGACTGCAGCTAAGTCTCCAAGCGAGAGAACTTAGGCGAGTACTGGACTGTAGCTAAGCCCCCGAGTGGGAGGATTGCTCTCCACTCGGTAGGATTTTTTCAAACTTAGGCAAGTGCCTGACTGCAGCTAAGTCTCCAAGCGAGAGAACTTAGGCGAGTACTGGACTGCAGCTAAGCCCCCGAGTGGGAGGATTGCTCTCCACTCGGTAGGATTTTTTCAAACTTAGGCGAGTGCCTGACTGCAGCTAAGTCTCCAAGCGAGAGAACTTAGGCGAGTAATGGACTGCAGCTAAGCCCCCAAGTGGGAGGATTGCTCTCCACTCGGTAGGATTTTTTCAAACTTAGGCGAGTGCCTGACTGCAGCTAAGTCTCCAAGCGAGAGAACTTAGGCGAGTACTGGACTGCAGCTAAGCCCCCAAGTGGGAGGATTGCTCTCCACTCGGTAGGATTTTTTCAAACTTAGGCGAGTGCCTGACTGCAGCTAAGTCTCCAAGCGAGAGAACTTAGGCGAGTACTGGACTGCAGCTAAGCCCCCGAGTGGGAGGATTGTTCTCCACTCGGTAGGATTTTTTTTCAAACTTAGGCGAAACGGATTCGCAGCTAAGCCCCCGAGTGGGAGGATGGCTCGCCACTCGGTAGGAAACTGTTTTTACAAACTTAGGCGAAGCGGATTCGCAGCTAAGCCACCCACCGGGGGATTTCTTACGCAAACAAAAACAATAATAATCACTGGGAAAATTATAACGCTCTTGTCTTTGATAAATAAACTACAGGAGTTTTTCTTATTACATCTCATTCGAGTGAGAATTCAAGTATAAAAGGGGCGGAGTAGCTCCACATTCCAGGCTCGTGGCTCATCAATCTGGCGATCGACATTGTAGAGGTGGTATGCTCCATTGTGGAGGACTCTGGTGACTATGAAGGGGCCTTCCCAAGTAGGAGCAAGCTTGTGTGGTTTCTGCTGATCCACTCGAAGGACTAAGTCTCCTTCTTGGAAGGCTCGGCTCTTCACGTTTCTGGCATGGAATCGACGCAAGTCTTGCTGATAGATGGTCGATCGGATCAGGGCCATTTCTCTTTCTTCCTCTAGGAGGTCGACTGCGTCCTGCCGGGCTTGTTCCATTTCATCTTCTGAGTAGAGCTCGACTCTGGGAGCATTGTGAAGCAGGTCACCCGGTAAGACTGCCTCGGCTCCGTAGACCAGAAAGAATGGGGTTCTTCCGGTCGATCGATTCGGGGTTGTCCTCAATCCCCAAAGGACTGATGGAAGCTTGTCAACCCATGCACCTGCTGCGTGCTTGAGATCGCGCATCAATCGGGGTTTTAGTCCTTTGAGATATAGGCCGTTTGCCCTTTCTGCTTGTCCATTCGACTGGGGGTGAGCGACTGAAGCATAGTCAACCCGAATGCCCTGAGAGGCGCAGAAGGCCCTGAATTTGTCGGAATCAAAGATTGACCCGTTGTCGGTGATGATGTTGTGTGGGACTCCATATCTGAATATCAACTCTCTGATGAAACTGATAGCGGTGCAAGCGTCAAGATTCTTGATAGGCTTGGCTTCAATCCATTTGGTGAACTTGTCGACTGCTACCAGCACATGAGTGAAGCCGCTCCTGCCTGTTCTCAGTGGCCCAACCATGTCCAGCCCCCAAACAGCGAAGGGCCAGACAAGTGGAATGGTTTTCAGGGCTGACGCGGGCTTGTGCGGCATATTGGAGTAATACTGACACCCTTCACATTTGTCGACTATCTCTTTAGCCATCTCATTGGCCCTTGGCCAATAGAACCCCGTTCGGTATGCTTTAGCCACAATGGTCCGAGAGGACGCATGATGACCACAGGTCCCCGAGTGGATATCGTTAAGGATCATCTGACCTTCTTCTGATGTGATACACTTCTGGCCGACCCCAGTCGCGCTTTCCCTATATAACTGTCCTTTTATGACTGTAAAGGCCTTGGATCGACGGGCGATCTGTCGAGCCTCTTCCTCGTCTTCTGGGAGTTCTTTCCTTAGGATGTTCGCGATGTACGATTCTGTCCAGACGGGAGTGATAACCAGCACTTCCATTATTAGATCGACTACAGCTGGAACTTCAACTCCAGTCGGATCCGTGGCGCTTTTTGGCTGAGGGGCCTCTTCCGTGAAGGGATCCTCCTGGACTGATGGTGTGTGGATGTGTTCCAAAAACACATTGCTGGGAATGGCTTCTCTTGTGGAATCTATTTTTGCCAAATCATCAGCTGCTTGATTTTTCAGTCAGGGTATGTGATGAAGCTCTAACCCCTCGAATTTCTTCTCCAGCTTTCTCACTGCGTTGCAATAACCAGTCATGGCTGGACTTCTGACATCCCATTCCTTCATTACCTGATTAACCACCAAACCTGAGTCGCCATAGACCATGAGGCGACGGACGCCGAGTGAGATGGCCATGCGCAACCCATATAAAAGTGCTTCATATTCTGCCTCGTTATTGGAGGAATCAAAATGGATTTGAAGAACATATCTGAGTTTTTATCTCCTCTGGGGGAGACCAACACCACTCCGGCACCGGAACCACTCAGCATATTGGAGCCGTCGAAAAACATAGTCCAATGCTCCGAGTGAATCTGAGTCGGCAGCTGCTGTTCAATCCACTCGGCGACGAAATCTGCGATTGCTTGGGACTTGATAGCTTTCTTTGCCTCAAACTTGATATCAAGGGGAAGGAGTTCAATCGCCCATTTTGCCACTCGACCAGTTGCATCCCTGTTATGCAGGATCTCTAATAATGGAGCGTCGCTGATGACTGTAATGGAATGATCAGATAAGTAGTGAGCAACTTTCTTAGTGGTCATATAAATCCCATACACAAGCTTCTGATAGTGAGGATATCTCTGCTTCGATGGGGTCAAGACTTCAGAAATATAATATACTGGGCGCTGAACTTTGAAGGTTTTCCCTTCTTCTTCCCGCTCGACCGTAAGTACCGTACTGACGACTTGTCCTGTGGCTGCAATGTAAAGTAGCAAAGGCTCTTTGCTGATTGGGGCAGCAAGCTCCGGCTGGGTGGAGAGCAGAGCTTTGAGCTCTACAAATGCTGCATCAGCTTCAGGAGTCCACTCGAACTTGTCGGACTTCTTCATCAATCCGTAAAGAGGTAATGCCTTTTCACCGAGACGAGATATGAATCGACTTAGGGCGGCCAAACAACCAGTAAGCTTCTGGACGTCGTGCACTCGCACAGGTCTTTTCATTCGGAGTATAGTGCCAACTTTTTCTGGATTGGCGTCGATTCCCCGTTCAGAAACGAGAAAGCCGAGTAACTTTCCGCCAGGGACTCCGAATGTACACTTTGATGGATTAAGCTTGATATCATACCTCCTGAGATTCGCAAAGGTTTCAGCAAGGTCAGTCAGTAGGTCGGAACCCTTTTGTGACTTGACCACAATATCATCCATGTATGCTTCCATGTTCCGACTGATTTGAGTGAGAAAACACTTCTGAATCATCCTCATGAATGTGGCTCCGGCATTCTTGAGGCCGAATGGCATGGTAACATAACATAAGCACCCGAATGGAGTGATGAAAGCTGTCTTGATCTCGTCAGGTCCATACAGACGGATCTGATGGTACCCGAAATAGGCGTCTAAGAAAGACAGTCGCTCACATCCCGCAGTCGAGTTGACTATCTGGTCGATGCGGGGGAGAGGAAAATGATCTTTCGGGCAGGCCCGATTGATATGTTTAAAGTCGATGCACAGCAAAGTGACTTGTCCTTCTTGGGGACCATGACAACGTTGGCGAGCCACTCGGAGTGGTAGATTTCTCGGATGAACTCCGCTGCTAAGAGTCGAGCCACCTCTTCGCCAATAGCTTTTCTCTTTTGGATGGCGGACCGTCGAAGATGTTCCTTGACAGGTTTTACTTTTGAGTCGACTCTCAGGCGATGCTCAGCCAGCTCCCTGGGAACACCAGGCATGTCAGAAGGCTTCCATGTGAAGATGTCCCAGTTCTCACGGAGGAACTGGACGAGCGCTTCTTCCTATTTGGAGTCGAGTGTTGTCGAGATATGAGTCGGGCGGCGCTGGGGTCGGTCGGGTGGATGTGAGCTGTCTTCGTGTCGCCAGTCGACTGGAAAGCTGACTCTGTAGCGGGCTTCTTGGCTCGCAACAGATCACTCGGGTCTGCAGTCTTCTGGTATTCCTGCAACTCCACCACTGCCATCTGTGCGTCAGCGATCTTCGAACCCTTCTGAAAACATTCTTCCGCTTTCTTCCGATTTCCCGTAATGGTGATCACACCTTTGGGGCCAGGCATCTTCAATTTGAGATACACGTAACATGGTCGGGCCATGAAGCGTGCATAAGTCGGCCTGCCTAAAATAGCGTGATAAGCACTCTGGAAGTCTACAACTTCAAATGTCAACTTTTCTTTGCGGTAATTCTTGGAATCGCCGAAAACCACATCAAGAGCAATCTGGCCGAGTGATTCAGCCTTCTTCCCAGGAATGACTCCATGGAAACTCATGTTGCTGGCACTGAGTCTGGACATCGAAATGCCCATCCCCTTCAATGTCTCAGCGTATAATATATTCAAACCACTGCCACCATCCATCAGGACTTTGGTCAGTCGAGTGCCTTCAACAACTGGGTCGACCACCAAAGCCTGCCTCCCAGGGGTGGCGATGTGCGTTGGGTAGTCGGACTGGTCGAATGTTATGGCAGTCTAAGACCATTTCAGGTAACTAGGTGTCGCCGGAGCGACCATATTCACCTCTCGGTTAATAACTCTCAGTCGACTTTTGCTCTCAACATCAGCAAAAATCATCAGGGTGGAATTGACTTGAGGGTATCCGTCATCACTGTCCTCTTTGTCCTCGACCTTGTCTGATCCTTTTCCTTACCCTTGGGCTGCTTGCCCTGGAACTGCTGGATCAAGAGTCGACACTACCGAGTGGTATGTTTTGGGTAAATAAAATTACCTTATTCATCTTTCTTCGTGTGGACGAGACATGGTAAGTCCAACACATCATTTCCCTCCTGGTCTTTAAGCTTTTGGGGGTTCCAAGGCCCTTTAGGTTTCCCTTTAGACTTTCCTTGGGCCAAAGCTAAAGCTTCCCCAGGAGCTGCTGGCTTGGCCTTCCGCTTCTGCTTCCGATTGGAATTGCCTCCGGTTTCTTGGACGACTGACTTGAGGTTGCCACTCCTGAGTCGATCCTCATCTTCACCATTGGCGTACTTGGTGGCAATCTCCATCATCCGATTCAGGGACATATCTCCGGTTTGACCAAATTTCAAATTCAGTTCTCTGTACTTGACGCCTTCCTTGAAGGCACAAACTGCTTGGTGGTCAGGCACATTCTCCACTGAGTGATGTAACGTGATCCATATCTGGATGTAATCCTTCAAAGTTTCATTCGGCTTTTGCACACAGGACCGCAGTTCCGTCAGTCCTGCCGGTCGCTTGCATGTGCCTTCAAACGTGGTGACGAACACTCGGGAGAGATCTTCCCAAGTGTAAATGCTGGTAGGTGCTAACTGGTTTAGCCACGCTCTCGCCGAGCCCTCCAACATGAGAGGCAGGTGCTTCATGGCCACTTCATCATTGCCGCCGCCAATCTGGACGGCCACTCGGTAGTCCTCAAGCCAAGTATCGGGCTTGGACTCGCCAGTGAACTTACTGACTCCAGTCGCCAACCTAAAATTGGGAGGAATAACAGTAGCCCTGATGGCTCTACTAAAGCACTCTGGCCCCGAAACATGTACTCTGCTGCTGGCGGGCGCGTCTCTGTCGTGGCCCTCTCGGTGAGCCCTGTTCCTGTCGACCAGACCTTGGACGAGGATGGATCTCGCGTCAAAGCCTGGCCCTCTGGGGTCGACTGGAATCCTTCGCCCATCACTGTGAGGGCGCCTGTCGTCCTGCTGGCGAGGCACATACGACCCGCTCTGCGGGGGAGGCGTGGGCACTCGACGTCGACCGCCACGATCGACTCGGTGATCATACTGCTCATGGTTCCCATACTGGTCACGCCGGTCTCCACGTCCCTCACGCTCGGGGGCGATCTCGGGCTGTGAGCCGACTGGACTGTGTCCGCGGTAACGGATCTGCTGTGAATTCTGTTCCGCGATTGAGAAACAGTAGAATTCTGATCTCCTGCTGCTCGGAGTAACGCTCTGATCTGCAGCAAGCCTCTGCCAGCCTCCGACTGGGAAGGCTGAATCGACTCCGCTATGCAGGCCGCAGCTGCTAAATTCTGAATCGGAGTCCGATATACCTGCGGGGGCGGGAAGAGCTGACGTCGACTGGATTTGGGAACCCGTTGTCGCGCACGCTCGTTGAGTGCTCGCTGGAGGTTCTCCAGTCGAGTGCGCTCGGCCAAGTTTGCCAGGCGCGCGTCCTCCAAGGCACGAGCCTCGGGGGTTTCTCCAATGATAGGAGTGTGCAGCGCATCCATGTTCCGGCGGCGAAGTTCTTCTCTCTGCAGCGACGTGAGAGGCTCGGGAAGATACTCCTCATGGGGACACAACGGGTCGCCTTCTCCCGCGCCTCCGTCGGTGCGGGTAAAACCGGGGGGACTGGGCGGCCCATCGACCATCAGAACCTCCGCCGTCGGATCGCTGCTGTCGCACTCAGATGCAGTCTCTCCGGAGCCAGTCGACAGGTCGAACAGGCCGTAGAGGGATTCGTCAGGCTCGATCGCCACGACTTGAGGGGTGGCCGACTGACGGGCCACCGCGTGTCTCACCCACCGCTGAAGTCTCGACCGACCAGAGCGCTTGCGCCGGCGGGAAACAGGGAGGGAGGACAGCATAGGAGCCGACCGGTAGGAGGTCGACGGTTGCCGCAGGAGAATGCCGCGGACGCACGCGCTAAAGTGCGTTGCCCCATGGACAGGGAGCGCGTCCACGTCAAGCGGAGTCTCCTGAAGCCAGGCGGAGTCGTCGGCGATAAACGTGAGCGCGCCGAGACGAATCTCGCGGCCCTCCACCAAAACTCCGTCGAAAACCATGATGATTCGGGTCGGAAAAGATCGCAACTCCTCCAACAAAATGCTAAAACACAAATGCTAAAACACCTGCCCCAAGGTGGGCGCCAACTGTCGTGGTTCTAAGTCTGACAGCAATGTAGGGGGGTAAGTATGGAGAGGCGAGGTCTTAGCTATGGAGAGGTTGTAAGGACACAAGGTTTACGAGTTCAGGCCTTTCTCGGAGGAAGTAAAAGCCCTATGTCTCGGAGCCCGGAGGCGGTCGACTGGATTATGTGTGTATGAGTTACAGAGGTGCAAACCCTTGTCTCGGAGGAGGGGGTGGCTTATATAGAGTGCACCAGGACCCCGGCCAGCCCATGTTACGAAGGGTTCAATGTACATTAAGGCAGGGCGTTACTGATAACGCTAGTAATAAAGTGTTATGATGACCATAAAGGCTACTTAATGACCGACCGTTAGCATGCGGAGTGACTTTAGGTCTCCTGGCTATCGAGTGGTTGGATCTTGGTCGAGTAATTGCTTCTTGGTCGAATGTCTTCGAGTCTGTCGAGTGGAACACCTCCAAGTCGATTGAAAGGTGATTTATTCTAAAGGTGTCCTTGGGTAGGGCAGTTAGGACAGGTCCGTGACCCTATCCTAGGTACATTCCTTCGTCACCGCGCACGCGCGTACGCCCACGCACCTCTCGACGTGGCCGCCGCGGCCCCGACACTGTGCCGGCGAAGTATGACGCGTGGCGCGTGTCGTGTTCGTCCTGGAGCCATGTGTCCCAGAGGTCGGAATCCGGGCCATACCTGTCGTCGTAGAACAGGTCGTCCAGGAGGAGGCGGCGGCAGCGCTCGATCTCATCGCGGCGCGCGCGGCCGCTCGCCGGCACAGGAGGGATCGGGACCCGGTCGGCGCTGAGGTGCCATCCGTTGGGGAGGTGGACGTCACTCCACGGGACCGGCGTCCTCGTCTCCCAGTACCTCCGGCACACGTCCGTAGCGAGGTACTGCCGGTCGCGCTCGCCGGCGGGCCTAGGGTTGATGGTGAAGGGGGCCGGGATGGGGGCTCGACGGGAGGAGCGCGGCGGTGACGCGGGCTCCTCCTTCTTCACGGAGCCGCGGCAGCGCCCCGAGGAGGAGCCGGCCTCACGGTCGTGCTTGCCCTTGCCGTTCCAGAACCCCATGGCGAGGTGGGCGGCCAGCGAGCTCGAGGGCTTCGGCTAGGGTTTCGGCGCTGTCGGGTTTCGAGAAGGCCGCGGGGTGGCGTGGGGCAGTGTGGACGACGACCCGTCCATGCTTCCCACTTAAAGAAGGACGACGACCGTTCGACGTGCGGATGACAGGTGGGGCCGCCCGCTCGTGCGCATTGATGTGGGCGGGTGGGAGGTAGGTGGCCGCCTGCCGCGCGGCCCCGACGCGGACGAGCGCGCGTCCGTTTGGTGTCCGCCGCGAGCCAAACCCGGCGCAAGTTTGCGCTCGAAATGGGTCGGCCCGGACACAAAACGGACAGGATGGGTCCGGACCGTCGCGCGCTGGGCCGTCTTCTTTGTCCGTTTTACCCCAAACGGACGGGGCCAGACAGGATAGGGTCGCGCGGTGAAGTTGGCCTAAGGGGGTGTTTGGTTCAGAAGTCCTAGGACTTTTTCTAGTCCCAGGGACTAATCAAAAAAGACTCTTCAGTAGAGTCTCTTTTCTAGTCCGTGTAGAAAAAGTCACTCCCGTTTGGTTCCTAGGGACTTTTTAGGGACTTTTTCTAGTCTCTCGGACTAAAAAGTCCCTGAACCAAACACCTCCTAAGTATTTTCATTCACTTTTACTATTACAATAAAGATTTTCAATCGCGACTGACGGTGATCTCTGTTCACTTTGGGGGCATATCATATACTGTCACAAACGGTTCAGATATGAGCAAATGTAGATGAATTGGTATTTCTTTAGTTCACTTTAGCAACTAATGGCCGTTGTGCGAGTGTTTATTTTCTCAAGCAACCGATAAGAGCTCTACATTTTTCATATGAACAAGAGAATTGATCGGTTAATAAGGAAAACTGAGCGAAAACTAAGTGCTAGTGTTTCTCTAGAGTATTTTGGACGATGCAATTAATCTTTTCTTTGAAATGGAGGGTCACCCCCGGCTTCTGCATCAAACTGATGCATGCAACTGTATTATTAAACAAAAATTTCAAAAGGTCTGCGGTTCTTTACAAGCTCACACGGAGCTAAAATGAAATGAAGATAAAAATTACCACAACCGGCAAAAATAGAAAGAGATGACTAAACACCTTGCATTAATTAGGCCGCTATCCAAACCAGTTGTAAATACTCCGTGCTACCATCTTCCATCGGATACACCGAATAGTCAAAAGCTCCCAGACTTTCGGAAGAGTGAGTAATGACCACATAAAGATTCAAGCAGTGGCCCTCTATATAACCTGCAAAAAAATTAAAAGAGTTAAATAATATGAGGACATATATTATTTGGTTTGGTTCCCCAAAAGAAGAATCATGTAGAGCCACCATTTCTGTCCACTCTTCCCATTTGGATGGCTAACATTTACCACCACCCCACACACCACGCGCGCGCACACACCCACACCATATCTTGATTTTGCGGCTAGGAGATTTACTCCTTCCGGTTTTTTTAGTCTGCATATAAGTTTTATCCAATATCAAATTATCTCTACTTTGACCAAACTTATAGAAAAAAATGTCAACATTCACAATATCAAATCAATATGATAGATTCATTTTGAAATGCAGTTTCATAGTTTATATATTCAGTATTGTAGATGTTGATATCTTTTAATATAAATTTGGTCAAACTTTGCAAAGTTTGACTTGACACAAATCTAATACATGGAGTAAAAATGACCGGAGGAAGTACATCCATTGCTCCAAGATCCTAACCCGACACCTTCGTCACCGTCGCTCAACTCCTAGTCCATCCATCGTTCAACAACAAGCCGCCATCCACCTTTCTCATCTAGTTATCATGAGTCTTTGACCACCACCTGTTCCAAAACCCTAACTCCTTAGGCTGGTATCTAAGTCAAGAGAACAGGAAGGAGAACTTTTTTTTTTGAGACGGGAAGGAGAACTTTGTTGGCACCCAAAAAACTCCTCAAGCGTATGTTTAGTGGTGAGCCTAAATTTTTTACCCCATTTACATCCATGATCTTATATGCCTGTAATTTGGTTTGGCTGGAAGATGATAATGGACGATAGCAAGGACATTGTATTTTCAGTAAAAAAAATCGTGGTATCAACAATTATATATATGATCTTGTTTCATAAACTAAAAAAATTGCATGTTTCAAGTTTCAAAAAATCATATATACAGGAAAATAAATTGAAACATGTCCATGGAAATTTCTAGAAATATGACCATTTTGAAGTATGCAAAAATATTTTATGATTTATTCACAATAAATAAATTATGTAGTATATAAGCACAAAGGGTTTTGCACTTTTTGTATTTTACTGCACAGTTTGCCAATTGTCATGTGTGCTTTTGTTTTGCCAACATCCACCAAGTTCAAGTTTTTTGGGGGGGCCAAGTTCAAGTTTTTTTTTGGGGGGGGGGGGGGGGGGGGGGGCAAGCTCAACTTTCTACCTGTTGCATGGATGATTCTTTTCACATATTTTTCACAACTTGTAGATGTCATTTTTTGCTAAATTTGAGTGGAACCGTACATTCCCAGGTTCCAAAAATACCCCCCCTTGAGCACAGTAGTTCTTCCAAAAAGAGAGAGAGAGAATCTAAACCTAATTGTGTCTGCATGGTTTCTATCCACATCGATCGTAGCCAAGTTCCAATATGCACACTCAGAAGGGTCTCTTGAGCGCCTTGAAATCCAGCGTGTCGATGCACTCGGCGCCGTCCCTGGATCCATTGAGGATCCTGAGCAGCTCGCTGGCCCGCTCCTTGGTGGCGCCCTCGCAGCCCACCTGCAGCAGCAGGAGCAGCTTCTGGAACGCGCCGACCTGCAGCGCCTCGGCCTTGCACCCGCCGCCCTCCGCCGGGGAGTTCTTGCACAGCCGCCACAGCGCCGACACGGCGAACTCCGTCGCCATGTCCGACACGTGCTGCATCTTCTTCACGATCACCGGCACGGCCAGCGCCTGCGCGTACGCCTCGTCGCGGCCCTTGCTTGTGAGGAGCAGGCCGTCCAGCAGGGCCAGCGCCTTCTCCGTCGCGCCCTTGTCGGCGTCCACCAGCAGCTCGAGGAGGAGCCGCACCGCGCCGAGGTCGACGAGGCAGGACGCGGCGAGCTCGGTGTGCGTGACGAGGTAGTACGCGGTCACCAGCGCCGCCTTGGTGGCCTGGGGCGAGACGGGTTTCTCCAGGAGCTTGACGAGCGCCGCGTATATGCCGGTGGTCTTTGACATCGCCTCGAGGCACTGCCGGTCGGATGAGGAGGCGATCTCGCGGAGAACGACGACGGCGCTGACCCGCGCTAGGGGCTCGCTGTGGGAGAGGATAGACACGACGGATCCCAGCGACGCCGGGGAGGCAATGTGGCGCCTGGACTCCTCGTCAAGAGGCAAGAACACGACCATCGCCGCCAGGATCTCCTCTAGGGCCGTCGCTGGCACCACCCGCTGGCCGGCAAGATGGCAATACGTCGACGAGAGCGCGCGGGCGGCGCTGGCGGACACGAAGCACCGGCGGTTGCGCTCGCTCTCCTTCCCGAGCGCCCTGGCCCTCGCGACCAGCTCCCGGCACCTCGGCCCGTCGCCGCGCCTCGCGGCCGCGCACACCGCCTCCAGAAGCTCGGACGCGTCGAAAGCGGAGACCGGGACGCGGGGAGTGGGCACGCGCTCTATCCCGAGCCCCCGGTTGGCGACGCACCACTCCTGGATCACCCTCCTCGTGGCGTGGTTAGGGACGAGCTCCTCCAGCCGCAGCGGCCGGCCGGTGACGGGGCACGTGGCGTGGCCGCGCTCCAGCCACCCCTCCACGCTCTCCCGGTCGTACGTGATCCCCGTCGGCGCCGTCACGGGGTCCCGCATCATATCAAGAGATATCGGGCACAAGAAGTGGGTCGGCACGGCAGGCTCCGGCTCGGCGGCGGCGGCGACCAGCATCGGCTGCTGCCACGTCCGCCTGACGGCGAGCGGTACCTCGGCCGGCGCGCCACGCGCCGCGCCGCGGAAGCCCCGGGCGCGGAAGCGGGGCAGCGGCGTGACCATCGACGGTAGAAGAAAGCGGCGATCGCGCTGGCGTGATACCAGGCGCGGGGCCGGAGCCGATCGACGACGAGAACGGCGGCTGACGACCGATGACCGCCTTTTGGGTGGGCGGCGAGGTGAAAATGGCGTGCTATATAGGTTGTGGACGGCAATGTTGAACGAACGTGTGCGTGCGTGCGTGCGATTGTTTGAACGGCGAGAGGGAGGGAGGGAAAAAGAAAGGACGGGCGGGGGCGGGGGCGGGGCGGAGACTGACTGGGGAGGGGAGCGTTTGTTCCTTGGGATTGGGGTTTGAATGTTGACCGTTGAACGTTTGAATTGTACACTTGCTTTTGTTTTGAGATGGAGAATGGTATTTGGCTCCGTGCTGTGCAGGTGCAGCTAGCCTCGTTTGTGTTCTAGTTTTTGTTTTGGAAGACGGCATTTGAAATGCTTCATCGTCCACATGTAAACTGAACCGGCGAATCGGCATCTTGGCTGGTTAGTGGTCGGTTTTTTAAAACCCGTGGCTTGGATTGAGAAGACCAGATGGTGAACAAACTATCTGAATTAAATGCTTTTAGTATAATTTATAAAGGAATTTCAATTGAAGTTCCTAGGGGGTAACTTTAGTGTTTCGGTGGGTTGTGGGATTTAATTTAAAATTTTGACGGAATGAAAACACTTAAACATCTCCTCGCCTATAAACATCGTTCTCCGGGGCGGATTTTACAAGCATGGAGTAATGTCAACCTAGGGCCAAACATTGTCCTTTTTTTGTGTCAACAATATTTATTAGGCATGTCCGGATAAATAAATTATTGTACTCCCTCCGTCACGGTTTAGAAGACACCGTTAAATTTGCGTGTGTTTTCACAATAGACAAGATTTAGGGCGCATTGCATTTATTTCTAGTAGCTAATTAGTACTCCGATATACTATTTCTATATGCATGCGTAGTGTGAATACTATTTTTTAGCCCATCTCACAATCAATAAATAACCACCTAGGTCCTAGAGAATTTCCAAGCGCGCCTTCTAAACCGTGACGAAGGGAGTATTTGCTTTGAGATAAAGAAACCGTAATAATAGGTGTACCAAGCTAGGGCTATGATGGAAAAATGCATCCAAATCGTAGCCCAACTGTCAAGTTTTTACCAGACCCATCAAGCGGGTTGCCCCTCGCCTAGTCGTGGCTTAGATCGAACGGTTGGGCTTGTCAGGTTTACGTGGAATGCATGCCCAGTTTTTTAGATGGAAGGATCGAAATGTACTATGATAAAACACTCAACCGACTAAAAGAACATTGCTAAACAACATGAAACAAGAAATAAAAAAGGGAAATAATGAGGATACCAGCTAGACATGCAAGCCCACGGTAATAAATAAAGTTGTAAATAGATATCGTGAATGAGCAAAACATAGTCAAGCTTCAAA
Organism: Triticum aestivum; assembly: GCF_018294505.1. Lineage (NCBI taxonomy): Eukaryota > Viridiplantae > Streptophyta > Magnoliopsida > Poales > Poaceae > Triticum > Triticum aestivum. The sequence continues at coordinate 551,731,562 of NC_057809.1, read as the reverse complement.
CAGAAGGCAAAACTCTTTGGTTGAAGAGGGGGTTGTTCCTAAAAGAACCAACCATCGGCGAGCAATTAAGCTAGAGGCTTCAAACGCAAAACTACTTCGAGTTCTATTAGGAACACATCAAAACCTCACTTACCCTACACTATCGTCACCACTACCTATTCATACAAACCTTGTGATAGTCTAGCAGATGATGGATTCAGGATGACGGCCCCAGGGAAGGAATCAACGCCCAAAGGGATCGATGGTGCTAGTAACAAACATGTGTTACAAATCTTTTTCCTTTAAAATACTAATAGCCCCTGCGGCATGGAGAGCAGCATTTTGGATCCGGGAATTTTGAAACACCTGAAAATTCTATCGATAAGTTTCATGAAAAAATAATTTGTTGGTATGGATACTTATATTCTCTACATGTGTGTAAAGTTTCATTACATAATACGATGGTTTCTTTTTGCATGGGTAAATACGATGATTTGTGGTGTATGTGAAAAAAAAATCTTGGCCTAAAAACAACAAAAGGAAGGCCCACATTTATACAAGCATTTCTCTTTTTTGTGCACACCACGTACTAAAATATATATTGCTGGAAATTCATACAACACACCTATGTGTATACATATACTTATTTCCAGTTTTTTTTTGGAATTGCATAAAATAAAGTTTCCGGTTAAAAAAATTGAAGGACTCCAAGGAGCCTGGGACCTAGACCTAAGACACATTTTCCGTGGCATGTCTATTCCTATGATCCCATTACAAAGAAATTATAATAATCCGTGTACCTCATTTGGTGTTCTTTGGAGAAGTCCAATATGCACTTTCTCGACCCTTTTGTCCTTCTCTCTCTCTCTCTCTCTCTCTCTCTCTCTCTCTCTCTCTCTCTCTCTCTCTTCATTACTCCATATTTCTTTTGTTTGTGTTCTATATATGCACTCTACAAAATTCTTGGGAGATGCATATCTTTTTTCCTATCATCGCGATCCAAAAGAAAAAACTAATGGGCCGGTGGCGCTCTTGCCACCGCCACCTCCGGAAATCCAGCCCGCCATGAGAGCACGGCGTCTCTTTCTTCTCCATAGCTTAGAAGCTCTTGTGTTTTTCCTAATTCTTCTCAATAAAAGAAACCTCTTGTGTTTTTCCTCCACCACGAGATCGTTGCGGCGGCGGTCCGGCGAGGGAGCAGCGAGATCGTTGCGGCGTACCACTCCTAGCAGCTGTAGTAGGCGCTTAAAAGTCAAGCCGTTTAACGTGGCGCTGTCCGCTGTGCCTGCGCGTGCCGATCAGGCGACGACCGGGCGACTTTGACGGCGGCTGGGCTGGGTCGGGTCGGTGCGATCGATAGAATCCCGACCCGATCCGACGGGCAATTACTCCGATCCAAGTCACGGGTCACAGCCAAACTAGCCAGTGAACCGAAAGGGAGAATATTCGTTCACCCATCAAACGGCAGTAGAACTAGACGGGCTACCACGAGCCCGACTTGAACTGCTTTCTTGTCGTGGCGCGGTTAGATCAGATCAGCGTTATTTTGCTTCGTTTTCTAAATCATTTTTTGTTGGACTTTCGGACTTGTAGCTACGAACACGCCGCTTGTTTTCTGAAATCAGACGCGCCGTGTTCTGCTTGGCTATGAGCAGGTATGCATGCGTGCGTGCGTGCGCACGACTTAAAATAGCCTGGAACATGGGACTTTTGTGCGCCAGCTTGGCGCGATCCAGGACTGGGCATCGGTCGGGTCTATGCTTCGCAGTAGATTAAGTGGATTAGTCGTGTATAGACATTATTGGGAAATTCCAGGTATCAGAATTCTTGGTTAGCTAACCTCGTGCCGTCGACTAAGTTGGACTGTTTAGGAATTCTTGATCTCGGATAAGTCTTGAGGGCCTTGCGACTTGGGTGGCCATGGTGGAAATGGAATGATTTGGAGAGGACTGTTAGTTTGGGGGAACCCGTGAAATAACTCGGATATAGTAGATCTTTCTTACACGACAATTACAATTACGCTAAGTGACACGGGATTGGGGGGGGGGGGGGGGAGTTTTGGCACGCCCCATGTTTGCATTGGTGAAGGACACTAGTAATTGATGCATGGAGTGGGTCGACAAATTGACAAGTCTGAGGAGATCACGATGCAACACCTTATTCAGTTACATGTCCTTTGAGTGTTTGTTGCGGACGTTTGCTTCACGAAGATGTCACAGATGACATTGCTTAGAATTTCACCCTTTAGGTATTTATTACCCTGTCAAGTGAGCTTATCTCATGCGGTTTGAAGGGATCAACAGTAAGGCTATGTTCAACCCGGAGGGGCGGAGCAATTCCATGCTATCAAGGTGTAAATTGTCCACCATGTTTGTCATTTAAAGTATGGTTTGGATGACCGACCGATTGCGATGCCGGGGATGGCCAAATTGTAGCAAACTCCAACTTCATAGAGCAATGGAGTCGTCGTCTCACATCATTTTGAAAGTTTGGGATTCTTTGGGAGTTTGGAACATGATCCTGGTTCGGCTTGACCTATTGGAGCTTAACATCAACGCCTGGTCTCAGTGTTATGCGATCAAGGATTTGTGGTCTTTCGTCGTAAATCTTCATGGCAACTATAGAAAAACCCTCGCATCATTGTTGGTGCTTGTTTCTAAGAAGTAGTCGGTGAAGTCATCATATGTGTCCTGTATGTTGTAGTTGAAGGCCACGTCCCAAAGCCTGCCAAAATTTAGGCGATGTTCATTTAGAGCATCACAAATGTACTATAGAGACAACCTTTTCTTTAAGGTAGGACCCACATGACTTGCCCTTAACCGAATGAAAAAACATCACAATGTATGGAGACATCAAGTAGCCTCTAAGGTGGACCCTAGCCGAAATTAAAAGTGTGCCAAATAGCATCACATTTATCCAATCAACCACCTCTCTCTAGGATTTACTTTCACTGATAAGTGGGGCCAACTGATTTATTTAATTATTGGAGGCAACATCAAGGTTAGAGACGTCTCTATTTTATTCTTGTCTTCTTGATTAGAGGCAACCGATGCAGTGCAACGTATAGGTGCTACCTCTAAGAGTTGAGTGTGGGCTTAGAGACAGCAAAATTGATACACTGCTCTTAGCTGTAGATGATGAGGCATCAACTTTAGACACAGATGCTCATATATATGCACATATACTCACGCCCTATAAATGCAATCATGTATGAATATATGCATGCACACCTTATCCCTACGAGCACCTTCAAGAAAGCAAGTCGGCGGTTTATCTTGAGATTGACAAAGTCGTCACAGACACTATAGTCAACGGGAATATATTCTCCCATTGAACGAACATCATCAAAAGTCCTGAAACAAATGCAGGAAAATACAAGCATCGGTGTCAATTCTGATGAACCAAGCATACTAGTGCTCTCCTAGCCATCCAACGCTGATTCGTTCGTCAACACTGACTTTGTCGATCACGAAATCTACCAACTCAGTTGAGTTCATCATAACAGAAGTGCGTGTATATGCGTACGCTCGTATATGTGGCGTGCCGCGTTTCTTCAAGAAAACCCATACCTTCAGTTCCATGTCCTTCGATTGTTTGTTGCGGACGTTTGCTTCACGAAGATGTCACAGATGACATTGCTTAGAATTTCACCCCTTTAGGTATTTATTACCCTGTCAAGCGAGCTTATCTCATGCGGTTTGAAGGGATCAACAGTAAGGCTATGTTCAGCCCGGAGGGGTGGAGCAATTCCAAGCTATCAAGGTGTAAATTGTCCACTATGTTCGTCATTTAAAGTATGGTTTGGATGACCAACCGACTGCGATGCCTAGGGTGGTTGAATTGTTGCACATTCCAACTTTGTATAGCAGCGTTGGATTCAACATCTCACATCATTTTCAAAATTTGGGTTCTTCGAGATTTGGAACATGATCCTGGTTGGGCTTGAGCTATTGGAGATTAACACCAATGCTTGGAATTAGTGTTATGTGATCAAGGAGTTGTGGTCCTCCGTTGTAAATCTTCATGGCAATCGTAGCAAAAACCCCCGCATGATTGTTGTTGCTTGTTTCTCAAGAGTTTTATCGACGAAGTCACATAAGTCTTATGTCTCCTGTAGTTGACGGTCACGTCCCAAAGCCCACCAAAATTTGGCGTTGTTCGTTTAGAGGTAGATGATGAGACATCGCCAATGACATTGTCAATCACAAGATCTCCCCGCTCAGTTTTTCATATGAGTTCGTTAGAATAGACGTGCGTGTATTTATCGATGCATGTGTACGCGTGTATACGTTGCAAAGAGAAAAACAAGACGAATCAGATCGACAACGGTAGGAAATCTTTGGTGAGCGACTGAACCCTAGCCTCCTCCAAGAGAACCAACTCTTCCGGCAGCTCCCCTCCGTCGGCGACAGAGGTTGTCGGTGGTCAGGGGGTCGCCGGTCCACGCGTGTGCGGATCGTCTTAGCTTTAGGTTCTACGGCCCTAGTAGCTTAGGTTTTTGGATCGTTCGACATCTTGGTGTCGGCAATGGCGATGCTGAATGAAGAAGCTCCGGATTCTTCTCCCACGAGGCAATCATCTCTATGGTTGATGATGGGTTTGGGAACCAGTATGTTCAAGCGGGTATGTCGTGGCGGCAGTATCTTTGTCATGGACTTGTGTCCTCAGGCTCCGTCGTTGCAATGATGTTTGCTCCAGCATCGACGCGGAGCTTGAAAGGTAGTCCTGGAGGGGATGCAGATTCTGCTCTGCATCGACGACATCTGGAAGACGGGACGTGTGCTGGGTTCGTGGTTGATGGATGGCAGGTATGGTTCTCTCTTTCGGCGTCTTAGTCGTGGTGGGGCGCCAGATCTGGAGTTCGATGGCGTGTTCCATTTTTTGCCCCGGTCTAACGGTATTGACTTCATCTTTGGTGAGCCATCTTGGAGGTCCACAAAGTTGTATGTCAGCAATGAGCCGCATTGAACTCAGATGAGAAGGCGGCCCGGCATATTTTTCCTTTAGCGGCTGTTATGGTGGTGCCATAGACAGATGACAGACATTGATGTCAAGCTGAGAGATGTTCTGTTGTCTTGGTCTTTAGGTGACTTATGCTTTATGATATGAATAAGAGACGTATTACCAAGGTCTGCTTCGTCTAGGGTTTAGCGATGGGCGCCCTTCCGCCGCCGCCGCCAATACCTTCGGACGGGAGCGAATTGGATCGCCGGGAGGAGTCCTCCCGGGCCACGACTCCAATGTACATGGTGTCTACGAGTCTAAGACGGCCCTCTCATGAGTCCGAACACACCACACTCTCAAGGCGCACGACGGGGACGGGGGATACAAAAACCCTAGACCCTGATCGCCGCACCGCACAAAACCAGGGGAAGCTTGCAAAACCTCCAGATCACACCACGACTCAGAGGCGCCGCAAGGTAGAGATGTCGCAGATCAATCCAAAGGCGAAGGGTGGGGGTGATCAAGGCGGATCCGGTGAGGATCTCGCTCACCCGAAGCCCCTCGGCGATGGAGCGATCGTGGCGTCTAGGAGAGCGGACTCACATGAGGCTTGGGAGGAGGATACGCCGGAGAATAGCAACTGGGACAGACCAGCAACAGACAGAGTTTTGCCGGGGGGAGCGGAAGATCAACTTGCAGGTGAGGTGGACATGGACGATGTTGCTTTCGTTACAGTTGATCTGGATGATGATGAGGAGGAGGTAGACGAGGAAGACAAACCCAGATGGAGATTGATGGAGTTGTACAGATCGCAGCGGAGACCAAGCACAAAAACACTATCTGGGCACTTTGAGAAAATTTGGCAATTGCGTACGGGGGTCGAGTTTAAGCCGGTCAAGAACAACTACTACATCATATCTCTGTTCTCGGAGGGAGACTTTAGGTTTGTGGCGAGAGGGGGGCCTTGGATATATGATGGTGATGCTCTACTAGTCACCCCTTTCAATGGTGATGAGCAGCCCTCTGAGACTACGCTTGAAGCTGTCCCGATTTGGGTCCGTGTGTTTGACATGCCATGGAAGAAGCAAACTAGGGTTTATGGAGAAGCCTTGGGAGGAACCCTAGGTGAGGTGCTGGAGGTGGATGTTCCGCAGACGGGCCATGGGACTCAGGAATTTCTAAGGGTGAGGGTGAAGCTTCCGTATAATAGGAGATTGCAGAAGGAGGTGACGCTGGAGTTTAATGCAAAGGGTACCACTAAACGGCTGAAATTCCAGTTAAAGTATGAACGGGTACCGCATTTTTGCTTTCATTATGGGTTCATGGGACATGATAAGGAGGCGTGCGAGAAGAAGAGGGTGGGGTTACCCACCAAGGCCTATGATTCTACGCTGAGATGCTCCCCGTTCAAAAATTTTGATCATAGAGTTGTATTCACGCCATCACCAGGACAACCACGAGCAAGACGGAGTATGGACTTCTCTTTGGGGAGTGCGTCGTCGGCTACGCGCTCACATGCATCGGGGAATGCCAGGGAAAGAGGCCAGGGCTCACATGAAATACCAACCAGGGTGGACGGTATGGATGGGTTTGAGGAAAACGAGGCTACGGCATCGCAGGAGGAGGATGACCAATTGGCAGACCATGTTGAGAAAATGCGGCTACGGCTGGGCACGGAGCAACTTGAGTGCAGCAAAGTGCAACGGATGAAACAACAATTTGAAGCACAAGAGCATGAAGCGGGAAAAGGACCTATGAGACCGCGAAAGAAGAAGATAATATCACAGCCGAAAAAATCTGCTGCAGTTAAGAAGGATGGGGCACTTGTGATCCGTGACAAGCCAAGGGGTGAGGATATGAAACCAGCTTTGTGGGGGCTGGATACGCTCCAGGTCTCCTTTGGCAGCGCGATGGACTCCATGGATTACAATGACTCCATCTTGGGGAAACGGCATCTAACCGGGGGCCTTCCAGTCCAGGTTATGGTGCCCGATGGCAAGGGAATGGTGCCGTATGAAGAAGGGACGGAGGGGGGCAAGCAGAAGAAAGGAAAAAAGGAACGGCGGGAAACGGAGGATGATGCATGCAGTGCGGGAAGGGGAGGAAATCTTGAGGCAACTAGCCATGGGGCCGCTAGTAAACTGACGGGGCCAGCTGTGGCGCCCCGTCAGGAACAATGAATTGCCTAGTATGGAACTGTCGGGGGGGCAGGGAACCCTCGTACAGTTCGTGATTTACAGGCTCTTCGTAGAGCCAATTCCCCCAGGATGGTGTTTCTGTGAGAGACTAGGAATCAACTGCAAAAGATGAAAAGGTTGCGCAGTAGGCTTGGGCTCCGTGGTTTTGAGGGCATAAGCAGTCAAGGAAAGAGTGGTGGCCTAGCTTTGTTTTGGGATGAGTCCATGTATGTCAGCATTCAGGACGTTAATGAGAGGTGGATTGATGTTTTTGTCAGGGTGGCTCCCTCGGAACCTCTCTGGCGAGTGACCTTTGTGTATGGTGAACCGAGGGTGGAAAACAGACATCTTATGTGGGAGAGCTTGTGTAGATTAAGGAATACTTCTGAGCTGCCTTGGTCAGTTACTGGTGATTTCAATGAGGCGCTATGGGAGTGTGAACATATGTCCATGACGGCGAGGCCGCAGGCCCAGATGATAGCCTTTCGGGATTGCTTTGAGATGTGCCAGTTGGTGGATCTAGGCTTCTCAGGCTATCCGTTCACATACGATAACAAACGGAGTGGCCGGGCTAATGTGCAGGTGCGTCTGGACAGAGCGGCAACGGACAATGCTTGGCGTGATATGTTTTCGGAGGCAACGGTGCTCCACCTGACGTCGCCCCGGTCGGACCATCGCCCGCTTCTCCTGCGGTGTGCACAAGATACGCAGGTGAAGATGGCAAAGGCGAGGCGCTATGAGGTTATGTGGGAGCGTGAGGCCTCCTTAGCGGAAGTGGTAGAGGCGGCCTGGGCTGCTTCGGGCGCGAAAACTGACTTGGGAGGCGTGAGCAAAGCCCTCAAATCAACAATGTTGAGATTGCATGAGTGGAGCAATAAGAAGATTGGCAATGTGACAAGAGAGATTGAGAAGTCCAGAACGAGGCTGGAGGAACTGCACAATATGAATGCCGACCGTAGCGAGATACGGAAAGAGTCTGATCATATGGATGAACTCTTGTACAAGGAGGAGATGATGTGGCTGCAACGATCTAGAATGGAGTGGCTAAAACATGGAGATCGGAACACAAAGTTCTTCCATAGGAAAGCAAGATGGAGGGCCCAGAAAAACAAGATCAAGGGACTGCGGGATGACCTGGGAGCCCTTCATTCGGAGCAGGCTGTAATGTCAGGTATGGCTATGAGTTACTTTCAGAATCTGTTTGAAACTGATCCTAGTTTACTCCCTCATACAGTGGTAAACCTTTTTGATCCGGTCATTACGGAGGAGATGAATGCCAAATTGTGTGAAGCTTTCTCGGAGAAGGAGATTAGTGATGCACTATTTCAGATTGGGCCTCTAAAGGCACCTGGGCCGAACGGTTTCCCGGCGAGGTTTTTTCAGCGTCATTGGGGCATAGTGAAAGATGACATCATTGCTGCAGTCAGACCGTTTTTCTTGTCGGCGGTAATGCCGGAGGGGGTAAACACCACCACCATCGTGCTCATTTCAAAGGTTGAAGACCCCCAACGTTTATCTGAGTTCCGACCCATTAGCTTGTGTAACGTGATTTACAAGATCATCTCCAAGTGTTTGGTGAACCGATTGCGACCACTACTTGGCGATATCATCTCTGAGGAACAGAGCGCTTTCCTCCCTGGAAGACTCATTACGGATAATGCGTTCATTGCCTTTGAGTGCACTCACTATATTAAACAGGAGAAGGACCCTGATAAAGCTTATTGTGCTTACAAGCTAGATCTGTCCAAGGCGTATGATCGTGTAGATTGAATTTTCCTTGAGCAATTGATGAGACGATTAGGCTTCGCGGATCAGTGGGTGAGATGGATAATGACTTGTGTCACCTCAGTCCGTTATTGTTGCAATGTTAATGGAGTTCTATCAGATTCATTTGCACCGTCGCGTGGGCTGCGGCAAGGAGATCCCCTCTCCCCATTCTTGTTCCTTTTCGTGGCAGAAGGGTTAGCGGCAATCTTGAAACAACAGGTCACTTCTCAACAGCTGACACCGTTACGGGTCTGTCCACGTGCACCTGGCATCTCACATCTCATGTTTGCAGACGATACCTTGCTGTTTTTCAGAGCAACCGAGCAGGAAGCTTCTCATGTCAAAGGCGCACTTGCCACCTTTGCTCAAGCCACGGGTCAGCTTATCAACCCGCAAAAATGCTCCATTCTCTTTGGTGAGCACTGTCGGAGAACAGACCAGGATGCAGTGGTATTAACACTGGAGGTGCAGCAGCATAGCTTCGAGGAACGCTACCTGGGTCTGCCAACGCCAAACGGGCGCATGTCCAAGGGCATGTTCCAAAACCTCCAGCAGAAATATATGAAGCGTATGGTGGAATGGGATGGCAATCAACTTGCGCAAAGTGGAAGTGAGGTCCTCATTAAATCCATTGCACAGTCTATTCCAACCTACATCATGAGCGTTTTTAAGCTACCGACAGCCACCTGTGAAGATCTTATGCGGATGATCCGTAACTTCTTTTGGGGAGTGGAAAAGGGGAAGAGGAAGATGCACTGGCGGGCATGGATTCATCTGATCAAGCCCAAGGCGCAAGGTGGACTGGGCTTCCGAGATCTACGACTCTTTAACCAGGCACTTCTAGCACGCCAAGCTTGGAGGCTACTTACAAACCCTGATAGCTTGTGTGCCCGGTTACTGAAAGCACGCTATTACCCGTTTGGTAACTTGGAGGATACGGTTTTCTCGACAGCGGCCTCAGTTACTTGGCAAGCAATTCAGCACGGGCTTGAACTCCTGGAGAAGGGATTGATCTGGCGCGTAGGAGATGGACGAGCGATCAGGATATGGCGCGATAGCTGGATTCCCAGGAATGGGAGCGGGAGGCCTGCTACCCCCCAAGGAAGATGTCGGGTGCGACGTGTATGTGACTTGCTGGATGACCATGGGGCATGGAAAATGGACTTGGTTCGGAGCATTTTTTTTGCCGGTCGACGCGGAGGTGATTGCAACAATTAAAACCTTTCCTGGGTTGGGTCCAGACATGCTTGCATGGGAGTCGGAACGCAGCGGGAACTTCACCGTGAGGAGTGCTTATCGACTTGCTCTTGAGGATGATCTCCGGTTCTCTTCAGTCGCGGCGAGCAGGGCACCGGACGGGCGACGGGCCGTCTGGGCCTTTATTTGGAGGTGCCCTGCTCCTCCTAAGGTTCGAATCTTCACCTGGCGGTTGCTCACAGATTGTCTATCCACTTGGGTGAATAAACGCCGCCAGGGTTTGGAGGTCTCTGACAAGTGCCCTCTCTGTGCCTTGGAGCCGGAGGACACGTACCATGTTTTTTGCAGGTGCCCAATGGCGGTCGCACTCTGGCAGGCTATGGCGGACCAATGGAGAATACCTACGGCTACATCCTTCCGTCGGACGGGAACGGAATGGCTTGCCCAAGCCCTCTGTGAGCTGCCGGACACGGAGAGGATGGAGCTCATGATGATATTATGGCGCTGCTGGTATGTTCGAAATGAGATGGTGCACCACAAGAAGCCACCACCAATCGAAGCATCCAAAAACTTCCTCATCAGCTACGTTGATTCATTGGTGGGCGTCCAGAACTCTCCTCAGGCGGATCCAATCAAGGGGAAGCAGGTGGTGGACGCTGTTAGCCACCCCCGGCCCATGCAGCATGAGTCTCTTGCTCCAACCACGGTGCTACGCTGGTCTCGACCGGCGACGGGGTGGGCGAAGCTCAACATCGACGGCTCCTACAATGCCACCAGCGAAGAGGCTGGTACAGGCATGGTCCTCCGGAGCGACACGGGCGACATCATTTTTTCTTCATGCAGAGAACTCCGGACGTGTTCAGATCCTCTGGAAGCCGAACTGCAGGCCTGCATGGAGGGGTTCAACTTGGCACTTCAATGGACCCCTTTGCCTATTGAGATGGAGACAGACTGCGCGGTGGCGGTACATGCGCTACTAGCGCCGACGAGGGATAGATCTCGTTTTGCCTTGCTTATTGATCGGGTTAGGCGTTTGATGCTAGGAGGAAGGGAGGTTAAGCTAGTGCATATTCGTAGAGAACAGAACGGTGTGAGTCATTTTCTTGCAAACTTTGGTAGAGTTCATAAACGTACGGTGGTGTGGTTGGGATCTGGACCGGATGAGGTATCAGACTTATGTAATGCCGAGGCACTTTATGTGTGAGAAATAAATTTTCTTTCACCCGCAAAAAAAAGAGACGTATTACCATGAAAATAAAAGGTCGACAACGTCACCGCCGTGCCTGAGACTGGTGCTGGTGCGCGCATCGTATCAGACCGGGCTTGATCGAGAGTGACCGTTCGAGCCGAACCACCCGCCTCTGACGCGATCGCAAGCCCGGCTCAACCTGGGCCGGTCAAGCACGCGATGATATGCGTATTCCTATTCCCGTTCCAGATCGCTGCGCGCCGCACATTAGCACTCGATGACGAGGCTCCCCGGGTCAGCTCGTGTCTGCCACTGTCATGCGCCCATGCATGCATGCACGCACGCACGACCACAGCACCTGAGCCCATCGAGGACCAGACCACCAGGGCCTGCCTGGATAATGGTTATCCGATCTGATAGTAGTATATCTGATAGTATGATCTCTCTGACCGGACGCGGCAGCTGCACCTGACAGCTTACGTGCACGCGTCATGATCCCGTTAGTGCCGGGACAGCGGCACGTACTTGGCGTGGCGTATTTAAGCCTGGCACGTACGTACGTACCAAACTGCGTCGGTAGTACTTACTGTATAGAAGATCACAGAAGGGGTACACTGAAGCGTCGGCGACATCACATTGCCGAGGATCCCGTACAACCTAGGTGCTGCCTAGATCCGGGAGGATGCGTGTACAGTACGTACGTATCTAATCTGTGCCGGTAGGAGGAGATCACAGAAGGAGTACATGAGGCGACAATCGCATTTGCCGAGGGTTGCGTACGAGTGTACAGCAACCTAGGCGGCCACCACATCAGAGGAACTGGTACATTGGCAATGTGGTGCCATCTTCTTTTCTTTTGGGGAAAAAAAGAGTCACTAACTTTTTTTTATTTGAGACAAACTGCAAAGCTTTATTACTCCGCCACAATGTTTACAGGGACGAAATCAAGTTCATTAGGTTAGCCTAACCAAGCATGGCGGCCAACTCCGAGAGATAAAGCGTGCTTTGCTAGTTTGTGAACCTCGATATTTGAGCTCCTAAATTCGTGAATAATATTACAAGTTTCAAAAGATAACCTATATTGCATGATCTCATGCACAATTGCACCGTAGCTCCCTTTATATAAATGGTGAATATTGTCAACGGCCACCTTGCAATCCGATGCAACATGAATCCTTCTGGCGTAGAGATCCTCCGCGAGTGCCAGGGCCTCCCTGATTGCAAGTGTCTCTAGGACACCGGGGTCTGACAGATTTGGAAATACCACTGCCGATGCTCCCATGAAAACACCATCTCGGTCTCTATAGACTGTTGCCACTGCTCCATTCAATCTTCCCACTGCTGCGTCTACATTGACTTTGGATAATCCCTCCGGAGGTGCAAGCCAATGATTTGGCCTATGTTGGGCCGCCCCTCTGCCTACCCCTCCTGGCTGCTGTAGTGCCCTTAACTCTGCTATATAAGATGTAACATAACTGTGAATAGCGAAAGGGGTTTGGAAGATATCCTCGTACATGGCCTTTCTTCGTGAATTCCACAGCGCCCAGAGGGTAACCACAAACGCAAGAAAATCATCCTGGTTGAGAGCTTCGTGCATGACAAACAGCCACTTCTTTGGATTTTCTTCTCTACATGTGCTCAGCCTATCCAAAACAGCATCCGATGACAGTGCCCAGGTGCTCCTAGATACCGAGCAGTCCACAAAAGCGTGACGCCAAGTATCCACAGACCCGCATAAGCAACTATTGGAAATATGCCCTAGAGGCAATAATAAATTGATTATTATTATATTTCCTTGTTCGTGATAATCGTTTATTATCCATGCTAGAATTGTATTGATAGGGAACTCAGATACATGTGTGGATACATAGACAACACCATGTCCCTAGTAAGCCTCTAGTTGACTAGCTCGTTGATCAATAGATGGTTACGGTTTCCTGACCATGGACATTGGATGTCATTGATAACGGGATCACATCATTAGAAGAATGATGTGATGGACAAGACCTAATCCTACGCCTAGCACAAGATCATGTAGTTCGTATGCTAAAGCTTTTCTAATGTCAAGTATCATTTTCTTAGACCATGAGATTGTGCAACTCCCGGATACCGTAGGAGTGCTTTGGGTGTGCCAAACGTCACAACGTAACTGGGTGGCTATAAAGGTACACTACAGGTATCTCCGAAAGTGTCTGTTGGGTTGGCACGAATCGAGACTGGGATTTGTCACTTCGTGTAAACGGAGAGGTATCTCTGGGCCCACTCGGTAGGACATCATCATAATGTGCACAATGTGATCAAGGAGTTGATCACGGGATGATGTCTTACGGAACGAGTAAAGAGACTTGCCGGTAACGAGATTGAACAAGGTATCGGGATACCGACGATCAAATCTCGGGCAAGTATCGTACCGCTAGACAAAGGGAATTGTATACGGGATTGATTAAGTCCTTGACATCGTGGTTCATCCGATGAGATCATCGTGGAACATGTGGGAGCCAACATGGGTATCCAGATCCCGCTGTTGGTTATTGACCGGAGAGTCATCTCGGTCATGTCTGCATGTCTCCCGAACCCGTAGGGTCTACACACTTAAGGTTCGGTGACGCTAGGGTTATAGAGATATTAGTATGCGGTAACCCGAAAGTTGTTCGGAGTCTCGGATGAGATCCCGGACGTCACGAGGAGTTCCGGAATGGTCCGGAGGTAAAGAATTATATATATGAAGTGCTATTTCGGCCATCGGGACAAGTTTCGGGGTCACCGGTATTGTACCGGGACCACCGGAAGGGTCCCGGGGGTCCACCGGGTGGGGCCACCTGCCCCGGGGGCCACGTGGGCTGTAGGGGGTGCGCCTTGGCCTATATGGGCCAAGGGCACCAGCCCCAAGAGGCCCATGCGCCAAGAATCAAGGGAAAGGAAGAGTCCTAAAGGGGGAAGGCACCTCCGAGGTGCCTTGGGGAGGAGGGACTCCTCCCTGGCCGCACCCTTCCTTGGAGGAAGGGCCAAGGCTGCGCCTCCCCCCTCTCCCTTGGCCCTATATATAGTGGGGGGAAGGAAGGGCAACCACACCTAAGCCCTGGCGCCTCCCTCTCCCCCCCATGACACATCTCCCTCCTCCGGCAGCGCTTGGCGAAGCCCTGTTGGAATCCCGCTACTTCCACCACCACGTCGTCGTGCTGCTGGATCTCCATCAACCTCTCCTCCCCCCTTGCTGGATCAAGAAGGAAGAGACGTCGCTGCTCCGTACGTGTGTTGAACGCGGAGGTGCCGTCCGTTCGGCGCTAGGATCATCGGTGATTTGGATCACGACGAGTACGACCTCATCAACCCCGTTCTCTTGAACGCTTCCGCGCGCGATCTACAAGGGTATGTAGATCCACTCCTCCCTCGTTGCTAGATGACTCCATAGATAGATCTTGGTGACACGTAGGAAAATTTTGAATTTATGCTACGTTCCCCAACAGCAACAAGCCCTGGAAGATGACATGTTCCTGTGGTGGAGAAGTGCAGCTGTAGGGATCGATTTTCGAGCTAGTCTCCATAGAAAAAACTTCAGCTTAGATGGGACCCGGATCCGCCATAGATCAGTCCATCCTTGCTCGGCAACTTGAGAGTCGGAGGAGCCGCCCTGCTCGTACAGCCATGCTTCCCGACTTAACTTCGTTCGTTGAATCATTCGTATGCTGAACGGACTGAAAAGAAACCCTTTCGCTCCTCGGCCCAAGCCCAAAAGTCATCAACCTGTCTTGTACATAGGGGAATTTGTAGGATGGCCTCTGCATCTAATGGTATGAACACCGAGCGCACCAAGTTTTCGTTCCCGGTAGACGATGTGTGGTCAATCAGTTCAGCCACCAGCCTCGATGGGTCATCAATTAAGCAAGCAATTGGCCTCCTTGCATGTGATCTCGGCAACCAGTTATCCTCCCAAATTTTGGTTGATTCTCCATCTCCAATTCTACGAACCAAACCTTGCACCATTATGTCCCAGCCATCGAGGACAGCTCGCCAAATCTGCGAGGGGTGTGATCCCAGGGATGCACCAAAGATGTCTGTATGAGGATAGTAGACTGCTTTCAGGATCCTCGCGCTTAAAGACAGTGGATTTTGCAACATACGCCATGACTGCCGAGCTAAAAGCGCCAAGTTAAACATCTCCATGTCTCGAAAACCAAGACCTCCTAGGTTCTTCGGTAAAGTCATCACGTCCCAAGCCACCCAGCTAGGCTTCCGTTTTCCTTGTTTGCCCCCCCCCCCCACCAGAACTGTCTGATTAGCGAAGTAACACTTTCACATAGGCCCCGAGGAAGACGGAAACATGCCATAGAGTAAACTGGGATTGCCTGAGCAATCGCCTTGATCAGAACTTCTTTCCCTGCGGAGGATAAGAGTTTTTCCATCCACCCTCTCACCTTTTCCCATACACGATTCCGCAAGTACTTGAAGGTCCCGTTCTTCGAGTGACCGACCTCAGTTGGCATACCAGGTACCTGTCACTGAGTGACTCATTTTGCACATTCAGGATGTTTTTCATGTCATCTCTGACCTGTTGTGGGCATCCTTTGCTGAAAAAGATTGACGACTTATCGTGATTTATCCTCTGTCCTGATGCCGAACAGTATGTATTCAGTAGGTTTGATACCGCTACTGCCCCCTCACTCCCTGACTTAAAAAGCAGCAGGCTGTCATCTGCGAAAAGAAGATGGTTCACGGCTGGGGCCGTAGGTGCCACCTTTAATCCTACAATGTTTGATGACGAAGAACTGGTTTTCAGGAGGCACGAAAGGCCCTCCGCTGCAATTAAGAAAAGGTAAGTGGATATCAAATTTCCCTGCCTTATACCTCTGCTTGGTACAAATTGATCAAGCTTTTCTCCATTAAAGAGAACTGAAAAGGAAACAGACCGGATTATGGCCATAACAGTTTTTATCCAGGGTGCAGCAAAGCCCAGTTTTCCTATTATTGCCTCCAAAAAAGAGTCACTAACGCGGAACGCGTTTCAGAACTAACTCGGAAAGGAAAAGAAGCGGTCAGTGCTTCGAGCCAAATAGCGGGCCGTCTAAATGGAAACTAGGCCCATCGCATAACAAATGCGAGCGGAGTTTGAGCAACGTGGGCCTGATGGTGATAAAGGTAATGCGCACATTTCTCTTGGGCCACCCCTGAAAAAAAGAAATCTTTTGGGCCGACGCAATGGCACTCTGGAATGCTCCATCTCAACTTCTATTTCTCATTTCTCAAAAAAGAAAACTTCTATTTCTCAAAAAAAAACCTATCTCTACTTCCCAAAATTGTGCTCAAGAAAAAAAAATCTGAACTTCCCACAAGAAAGAAAATTAACCCACCACAACAGTCAACACCCAAATACTCCACGCAACTTTTTTTCGATGAAAGACACTTTCATTAAGTCATAACGTGACATTAAACGGATACACACAAAACAGAATGAGTAATGTCCGGCCTCAACAGACCTCTGTTATCTCATGGGTCGGTTTATCCGTAAGGGTGTGTCTAGGCCTCTAGGGCACATATAGATGTGCTCTAATTATTCACATCTAAGTGAGTGAATCAAGCATAATAATGAGAAAAAGAAAAAAGAAAAAATCTACACGAATCTCAACGTAACAACGATGACATGGACTCAGATCTGCAATACTTATAGCACATCTGAATGTGCCTTAACAAAACTGTATCAGTAAACCAAAGAGCCCGCGGAACAACCGTCGATCTCGATTCAGCCAGAGGAGCATGTCATTTCCTTTCTTCTTCCTTAGTTCTGACTGTGAATTGATAAGGTGACCTATATTTGGATTTCAGGTGGTTCGAAGCAGCACCTCCCGCCGAGTCTAATATTCCTCGTTGCCGGTGAACCGTTTCCAGCCGTGTTTTTTTTAACAAGCCCTGGGGCTTTTGGTCGTACTACTACACTGTAGGACACTCCGTGCAACTTGACCCCGGGAACACTGTGGAGGATCGATCGAGGCCGCACATCTACAGGGCCCTCGGACACAGCATGACGACGGGACAGATGCTCGCCTCTCGCCGCTGCAACAAACATCAATGGAGCCGCAGTTTCTCCTCTCCATCATATCTCAAGGCAACACGCTATCACGAGCCGGGATCGATCTCTATCCAACTCCCCTACGCGCGTCCTACCCTAGGCAGAGTAGTAGCACGTACAGTACCTAGCTGACAGCCTGCCTGGCCGACGGACGCATGCTTTGATGGTCGACATCGACATCGACCACCACAGTCACAGTGCCATGCCTCCTGACGAGCGTCTACTCCGCTCTACAGGCTTATCACTGTATGATCATATGTGCAGACAATTCCCTCCGCTCTCTTTTGTAGATGCTGGACTAGCCTCGCTTTTGTTTCAGCTTTCTTTATTCGTTTTGGCTTGCATGCATGCATGACGGGAGCGGGCAGAGCAAGCCTTCGCCCAGGAGCTCGCTCGGCTCGGGGTGTGCGTGATGCGACCGTTTGTTTTCCGTATTTGTCCGGGGTCTAGATAGATGGCTAGCTACTGTGGCTAGTCAATGCGGCGGGCACGTCAGCTGCTACGCAGCACGCATGTGACCTGCATCCATCGTCCGACACCATATATCATCCGGCGACGTGCTGGATACTCCTACATACCGCGGCTCTACGTATGTTTCCCTGGCCCCGTGGGTGCTACCTACGCTACTACGAGTAGTGCTGCGCAGACAGAGGTGACACTGTACTGCCCGCTTCATTGCTTCAATGGCTGCAGGAGTTAATTGGTAAGTGCGTACTGCATGTCCTCGTTCTGTTCCTTAACTGCGTGCTTAATGTTAAACGAGCAGCAAAGTCATGTGTGGCAGCAGTGTCTCATCTCTTGTGTCCACACATGACCGTCTTCTTCCGACGGGAACCGGAAGAAGTTGGGCGGTGGGCGCATCTTGCGCATCATTGATGATGAGCGATCGACGTAGGTACCGGTGCCACGGCCGATCACAGTTTTACTCCATCTGTCAACTTGCCATGCATAGATCGCGCCCGTATGGCCTTGTGCAAGATCTCGCTCAGCAGGTGCGCACACGCGTAGGGGAAAGTCGACGCGTCGTCCCTCTCCCTGTACCGAGCGTACGCGGGTGTTGCATGCATGCGCACGACACCGCCCCTGTCTGCATGCCCACGTAGGGGCGTGGTTAAGGTCAATGCCGAGCGGTACCCCCCCGTCCTGGCGCCACCGCATCTGCACTGCACACGGCACGGCAGGCCGCTACGCGGCGTTTGCGTTGGCAGTGGCACGGCGACGCCTCCGTCCCTCCCTCCGTCCGTCGATCCATCATCATGGCATGCACGCACAGCCCCACATAAATATGCCGATGGGCGGAAGCAAGAGAAAGGCGATGGAAAGGAAAATGAAGCACCGTACCGGTGGCATCACATGAAAGCCTACCCGGCCTGCCTGACCACAGATGGCAGCACGCGGCGCAGTGGCGCAGCGCTGCCGCCGCTGGCTGGCCTGACTGGCTGCCCCGCTGCATGCTGGCCTCCATGGCAGCCAGATGAGGAAGGAGCTTTTGCGCCGGTGGGGAAAAGCGGGCGGCAGCGCGTCGTCTCCCGGTCGCAAGCGAGCGCCACCCCCGCATCGGCATCGGCGTTGGCGTGGCATGGCATGCACTGGCGCGCAGGCCGGGGAGGGGCGCTCAATCATGGGGACGGGTGGGGCTTTATCGGCCCGCGCCGGGATAAAGAAAGAAATCGGGGCGGCGGATGGGGGGAAACCAAGGGCATGTGTTCGTGATTAACTTTGTCACAACTAACCTTAGGCAAAGCGTGACAGTCATAAAAAGTGTGGCTAACAAAATGGCCACCACAAATGTGGCAAGATTTAACAAAAAATTGAGTCTATGACTTATGGACCATATAACTAGAAAAGTGTAGCAAGTCACAAGTATGACAATGAACCAAACACATGTCTAAAATGTTATGGCATGACTAAGATTAGACGTGACAACCTTAGGCTTAGAACCAAACAGCCTCCAAATCAATCGGGAGAGGAGGAAGGCTTGCTAAAGAAGGGTTAAACAGACGGGGTTGGTGTGTCTGAACGAGCGAGCGAATGCGTCGTGTTGTTACTTTGCTTTGCTGATGGGAAATTTAAAATAAAATAACCTGCCGGGCAGCGGCGTGTCAGTGCTCAGGGACGCAACTCTGTCAGGGTTGAGAAGCTGGCGCCATCATTTTGACCACCGGGCTATTTTAGTGCTGCCGTACTGTACACCTCGGACACATCCATGATCCATCCATCAGCTTGACTTGTGTGTTGTTTCCTATGCACAAATACTACAGCAATAACATGTAAGAGCAACTCCGAGGGAGAAAACCTATTTTGTTTGTTTGGATTATCCGGACACAAAACATGGCTCAACGGGACGACTCGAACGAACGTGAGTGTCCGCCTGCTGTCCTCCCGACCCAAACTTGGTCTAAATATAGGAAAAAATGGGTACGAAGCGGACAGAAGCGAACGTTCTCGTTGACCGCTGTCGTCCGCTCGTATCCCTCCTGGTCCCACGTAGCAGCAACTACCTACGTGCCCCGCTCGTCCGCCCGCCTCGCAGCTCGCCCGCCCCGCAGCTCGTCGCGACCGCAGCGGCAGCTTGCTCCGCAGCTCGCCCCCGCCCGCCCCTCGCCGCGGCCGCTCGCCCCGCCCGCCCCGTAGCTCGCCCCCGTCGCTCGTCGCGGCTGCTCGCCTTGCCCGCCGCGACCGCTCGCTTCGCCCACCCCGCTCGCCCCGCCCGCCATGGCCGCGCCCCGCTCGCCACGCCACCTCGTTCGTGCTCGCCTGATGTCCGCTATGTCCGCTTTTTCGTTCTTACATTGGATGCCCGCAGTGTCCGCCCCATGTCCGCTTGACGGACAGGAGAGCCAAACAGACAAAATTCGTGTCCATTTGGGTCCCTGTGTTGGAGTTGCTCTAAAAGAACACTTGATTAAATGAGGGTGCATTTTGTGGTGTTGTGGCAGTGATCTTGAGTCTGAGTCTGGAGTCTGGACCCACAACACTCATCAGTACTTACTACAGACGGCAGCGTTGGTAGTACTAGCATCAATCAAGTTGGTGCTAGGCTGCTATGGTACTTGGCCGCAGCTTGTGTATGTGGTTATTAAAGGATTATAGAGCAGCTAGCGCGTGCAGTTGACTCGCAAGGTTTTCAACCTTGCATCACCAAAGACGCAGTGTACCTGGCCAGCAGCTGAGCTGTGCCAGTGTACCACGTCACAGCGATCGTGGTTAGTGGGACGAGTACAATTTATTGCCATCGTTCGTACCCGCTCCGACATCGTGCCCGGGCTCCGCGTGGTTTTAGTCTTTTAAATCTCGCGTTGGTACGTACCACTACTACTTTTTTTTAGGGAACGTACCACTACTACTGACCGGCATCCTTTCTCATTCCCCTTTCAGCTCAACTAGACCATTAAAGACGCACGTTGCTGCACCCATCTATTTGGAAGGTTGTATGGTCGGAATTTTCTATAACCGAAAGAAGGCATTGCAAAATTTGGTACAACCGAAATAAGTCACTGAGGGGTGTGCGCATAGTGAATTACATTCCAACATTCATCTTAGTAGAAGAAAAGAAACTTAATATGTACCAAGCACCAAGTGAGCTCCATACCCAGCATTCATCTTACATCCAACTACTAAAGTCACTTCAACATGATATTCATTATGAAATAAAATGAGTCTTGAGTAGGAAATAATCAATCTGAATGGGATAATATATGTGAAATATACACCTATATAACTACCCACATGAGCTTGTGATAAATTCAAGAAAGAATTCCCATTAATACTATTTGGTGGTATTATTTTTGTAGCATGTCAAACATGAAAATAGAGAAGAGGAAAACACAGGATGCGCACAGTGCAAAAGTATAATACAAGAGACCTTTATGATGAAAGATGTAGCAGCTGCTCACCCGTAAAAAACAGAAAGAGGTTGATAATAGTGCAACTTTCTCAATAAATTAAAGGAAACACATGTATATACATTGATAGGAAAGCATTAGAATAATTGGACATTTCTACAAATAGGATCCAGATTTACCACAGTGATAGAAATAGAGACGCGGGATCATAATGTAGCAAAGAACAGAAACATCCCTTTAGAGGATAAATAAGGGTGATTGTAGAGATGCAAGTCTTGGATAATTCAGTTTAGACAGGAGCAATGGTTCTCTGAGAACACAGTACAGATAAGTCGGAATTGGCAAACACAAAGTCTTATCGTGTTAACCCGGTAATACTTGTCGCAGGCAGACGGCATAAGTAAAACGTCCAAAAAGGATGGTCACAATCATAACATCTCCATTTATTTAATAGCTCCCAAAGTAGATGAGCCAATCTTTGCTCAGGGAGATTAAGTTTATTTTTCGAAGAAGAGGTCTTGATTGTGTGAGTTGCAGATCTGTAAATCGTGAAGATAGGTGTTAATATATATGTACGTCAAAAAATAGAATCTTGAACAGGGAATTTAGTACAATGTGGATATTTACCTTTTTGCCTTTTTCTTGTTTGTGCTACTGGGAACATTATTGACGAGTGCAATTTGGATCATCAGGTGTCTGTTGGCTGGCTGGCAGTGGCATTTTTTGCACATAAAATTTTGAGATATGTACTTTATAATTTGAGAGAGGACTATAGTGGTGTACTAAGTACGTGACCATTTGCATGAGAGATCAACATAATCTCGGTTCTGTCGGTGCTAGCTAGTGTTCACCTATCATTGGAAAAGTTCAGAGATCACAAATATAGTTACTTTTAGTTATAACTTGCCGCCGACAATTATGATAATGACTCTGTAGTCGGTAATCTGAGACATGATTATATACACTAAGTACATGTGATTCAGCTAATATAGTGAGAGTTCAGAGGATAATAGATAGTCTTGTAAGAGAGTGGCGTTTTGGCTCCTAGGTGCATATGCACCCATTGTCGAAATCCAAATTCCTAGAAGTTGAAAAATTCGAAACAAAAATCCCGCGTGTATATCCGGACATTTTATGTGCGTTCACAAGGTTTCGGTGAAAAACGACGTTTTTTGTGGCTTGTGTAAAAAAGACAATTTCTGATGCTTCATTCTAACTATTCATGAGGCAATTCTTTATCTTTTTTACACAAGCCACAAAAAACGTCGTTTTTCACTGAAACCTTATGAACGCACATAAAATGTCCGGATATACACGCGGGATTTTTGTTTTGAATTTTTTAACTTCTCGGAATTTGGATTTCGACAATGGGTGCAAATGCACCTAGGAGCCAAAGGCAATTACCGGTCTTGTAACTCTTATTAAAGTTAGAAGATAATAGATGGTCTCGTAATTGAGATCAGAAAGCGTACTCAATATCTGTTATCTGGAGGTTACTTTTGTCAGAATCCTGGGCTCGAGCAGGCAATCAAATCTTAAAAGAGATTTGAAATCACTGAAACTATTCTGACATCTGTACATTGAAACATGAGCATGATAATGGACCAGAAAGATAATAAAGCAGCAAAGTGGAGGAAACAAAGGAATAATTGTGTGTGCACTAAAGTAGATTTTCCTTGCCTATAAAGGAGTATGTCTTTCCAACCATAGGGTAGAGGTATAAAATTGGTGAGTGAACATGCATAATCAGGATAACTGATAGGGACATAACGCTGTGCCCAAACCTTCGACCATATACATGTTCTTTGCTAATTTCACAAAGGACTCGTTGATGAGGAAAACATTGCCCTCCTTGAGTTTTCCCTGAATATTTTCTGCATTCATCACAATTACCTCTCCATACATATTGTTTCGATAGAAGATCAGTATTAAACACAAGGACGTTATATTAATAAGTTTTTAGTAGGCATGTGTTGGAAATATGCCCTAGAGGCAATAATAAATTGATTATTATTATATTTCCTTGTTCATGATAATCGTTTATTATCCATGCTAGAATTGTATTGATAGGAAACTCAGATACATGTGTGGATACATAGACAACACCATGTCCCTAGTAAGCCTCTAGTTGACTAGCTCGTTGATCAATAGATGGTTACGGTTTCCTGACCATGGACATTGGATGTCGTTGATAACGGGATCACATCATTAGGAGAATGATGTGATGGACAAGACCCAATCCTAAGCCTAGCACAAGATCATGTAGTTCGTATGCTAAAGCTTTTCTAATGTCAAGTATCATTTCCTTAGACCATGAGATTGTGCAACTCCCGGATACCGTAGGAGTGCTTTGGGTGTGCCAAACGTCACAACGTAACTGGGTGGCTATAAAGGTACACTACAGGTATCTCCGAAAGTATCTGTTGGGTTGGCACGAATCGAGACTGGATTTGTCACTCCGTCTAAACGGAGAGGTATCTCTGGGCCCACTCGGTAGGACATCATCATAATGTGCACAATGTGATCAAGGAGTTTATCACGGGATGATGTCTTACGGAACGAGTAAAGAGACTTGCCGATAACGAGATTGAACAAGGTATCGGGATACCGACGATCGAATCTCGGGCAAGTATCGTACCGCTAGACAAAGGGAATTGTATACGGGATTGATTAAGTCCTTGACATCGTGGTTCATCCGATGAGATCATCGTGGAACATGTGGGAGCCAACATGGGTATCCAGATCCCGCTGTTGGTTATTGACCGGAGAGTCATCTCGGTCATGTCTGCATGTCTCCCGAACCCGTAGGGTCTACACACTTAAGGTTCGGTGACGCTAGGGTTATAGAGATATTAGTATGCGGTAACCCGAAAGTTGTTCGGAGTCCCGGATGAGATCCCGGACATCACGAGGAGTTCCGGAATGGTCCGGAGGTAAAGATTTATATATGGGAAGTCCTGTTTTGGTCACCGGACAAGTTTCGGGGTCACCGGTATTGTACCGGGACCACCGGAAGGGTCCCGGGGGTCCACCGGGTGGGGCCACCTGCCCCGGGGGGCCACATGGGCTGTAAGGGGGTGCTCCTTGGCCTATATGGGCCAAGGGCACCAGCCCCAAGAGGCCCATGCGCCAAGGGATAAGGAAAGGAAGAGTCCTAAAGGGGGAAGGCACCTCCGAGGTGCCTTGGGGAGGAGGGACTCCTCCCTAGCCGCACCCTTCCTTGGAGGAAGGGCCAAGGCTGCGCCCCCCTCTCCCTTGCCCCTATATATATGTGGGGGGGGGGGTGGGAGGGCAGCCATACCTTTGCCTTTGGTGCAGCCCTCCCCTCTCCCAAGTCCTTCTCCTCTCCCGTGGTGCTTGGCGAAGCCCTGCAGGATTGCCACGCTCCTCCACCACCACCACGCCGTTATGCTGCTGCTGGATGGAGTCTTCCTCAACCTCTCCCTCTCTCCTTACTAGATCAAGGCATGGGAGACGTCACCGGGCTGTACGTGTGTTGAACGCGGAGGTGCCGTGCGTTCGGCACTTGGTCATCGGTGATTTGGATCACGACGAGTACAACTCCATCAACCCCGTTCACTTGAACGCTTCCGCTTAGCGATCTACAAGGGTATGTAGATGCACTCTCCTTCCCCTTGTTGCTAGTTTCTCCATAGATAGATCTTGGTGACACGTAGGAAATTTTTGAATTTCTGCTACGTTCCCCAACAGCATGTTCATCAACAAAGATCCAGTCGGATAGTTAGAGACCTAGCGACTATGATCCAGTTGCATTCCCCTAGCTTGGTTTTCCTTTGTGAAACTAGGCAAAGTAAGGATAAGATGAAAAGCTACCGAAATAGGTTTGGTCTGCGAGGTTTTGAAGGTGTTAGCAGTGATGGTAATAGCGGGGGGCTTGCTCTCTATTGGCATGTAAATTGGACAGTGGATATTAGGCTTGCAAATTCAAGATGCATTGATGCACACATCCAAGCTCCCGGAGAGACTAAATGGCACCTGACATGCGTGTATGGAGAGCCTCGTGTTGAGAATAGACACTTAATGTGGTCCTTGATGGAAGATATAGCTACCCAGAACGTTCTTCCTTGGTTGGCTGTTGGAGATTTTAATGAAGCCTTGTGGGATTTTGAACATTTTTCCAACACGCCGCGTGCGCCGGCCCAAATGCTTGCTTTTCGGGATTCACTTGAAGTGTGCGAGCTGACTAATTTGGGTTTTGTTGGAAGGCCATATACTTTTGATAATATGAGGAGTGGTGCAGCAAATGTTAAAGTACGATTAGATCGTGGAGTTGCAAATCTGGATTGGAGGTACATGTTCCCTGCTGCCTCAATCCATCATCTTGTTTCACCCCGGTCGGATCATTGTCCATTGCTTGTCAAGTGCGAAGCTGATTCGGGCCCAAAACCTAAGAAAGTTAAGCGCTATGAGATCATGTGGGAGAGGGATTCTGCCCTCACAGAAGTTATTGCAAACATGTGGAAAGATGCGGGCCAAAAACGTACACTTGGGGAGATTGGTCAAGCTTTGGGGAAGGTAATGACCTCGTTGCATCAATGGAGCAGAGCCAAAATTGGCAATGTAACTAGGGAGATTGAGAAGTCTCGTACGAGGCTAGAGGAGCTAATGAATATGAATGCGGACCAAGCCGAACTGAGAAAGGAGGAGGATAAAATGAATGAATTACTATATCGAGAAGAGATGATGTGGTTGCAAAGGTCTCGTATTGCTTGGTTAAAAGAAGGCGACCGAAATACAAAAATTTTCCATGCCAAAGCGATCTGGCGGGCGAGGCAAAACAGTATTAAAAAACTTGAAGATACAAATGGGGTTGTTCATTCTGGAGATGCAATGGGCCAGGCTGCTACTTCTTACTTTCAAAACATCTTCACTGCCGACCCCTTGCTTGATCCATCTCCTATTGTACAACTCATGCAAACACATGTTAATGATGAAATTAATGAGTCTTTATGTGCTGAGTTTACTGAACAGGAGATAGCGGATGCTGTTTTCCAAATTGGAACGCTAAAGGCCCCGGGATTGGATGGATTTCCTGCTCGATTCTTCCAAATAAACTGGTCCACGGTGCGTGCAGATGTTATAGCAGCAGTTAAGGAATTCTTTAACTCGGGTATCACGCCAGATTCTGTTAATGATACAATCATTGTTCTGATTCCGAAAATTCCTAACCCGGTTAAATTAACTGATTTTCGCCCTATTAGCCTTTGTAATGTTATCTATAAAGTTGTTGCTAAGTGCCTGGTGAATAGACTGAGACCTCTACTCAATGATATTATTTCTCCTACTCAGAGTGCATTTATTCCGGGTAGAATGACCACGGATAACGCCTTAATTGCATTTAAGTGCATCCATTATATCAAGCAAGAGAAGGACCCAGAAAAAAGTTTTTGTGCTTACAAGCTTGACCTTTCCAAGGCTTATGATAGGGTTGATTGGAATTACCTTAGGCAAACGATGGAAAAGATTGGTTTCACTCACAAATGGGTTGACTGGATAATGACATGTGTCACCACTGTGAGATATTCTGTAAAATTAAATGGAACAATCTTGGATTCATTTGCACCGTCGCGTGGGCTACGGCAAGGTGATCTTCTATCTCCGTACCTATTCCTGTTTGTTGCATACGGTCTGTCTGCTCTTTTTGACAGTGCAACCAGACTAGGGAATGTTTCTCCTGTGAAGATATGTCGTAGCGCCCCGGGAATCTCTCATTTATTGTTTGCTGATGATACACTCCTATTCTTTGAAGCAAAACAATCTCAGGCAATGCATGTTAAGAGTATTTTGAATGCTTATACTGCTGCTACTGGACAATTACTCAACCCTGCAAAATGCTCCATCCTTTTTGGGGAATATTGTCCCATTATTCAGCAGCATGAAGTCAGAGCCATGCTCCAAGCTGATACCATAAATTTTGAAGAGAGTTACCTTGGTTTACCGACTCCTGATGGTCGCATGACAAAAGGTAAATTCCAAAATCTACAAGTTAAGCTGACAAAGAGAATGTTGCTTTGGGGATGCCCCTCACAAGGTGGTAAAGAAGTTCTTATAAAGTCCATTGCTCAGTCCATTCCAACTTATATCATGAGTATCTTTAAATTGCCTCTAGGACTTTGCGATGAACTAAATCAGATGATCCGCAACTATTGGTGGGGCTCAGAAAAAGGGAAAAGGAAAACCCATTGGAAATCTTGGGAGGAGATTACTAAACCGAAGTGTATGGGTGGTATTGGTTTTCGGGATTTCAGGTTGTTTAACCAAGCCTTACTTGCGCGGCAAGCTTGGCGTCTCCTGACAATCCCGGACAGTCTTTGTGCACGTGTCCTACGTGCCAAATACTACCCTAATGGTAGGCTTGAGGACACTGTTTTTGCTGGTAACCCGTCATCATCATGGCAAGGAGTAGCTCATGGTCTTGAGCTTTTGAAAAAAGGGCTAATATGGAGGATTGGAAATGGCACCCAAGTGCGAATATGGAGAGATAGATGGATCCCTCGAAAACCCTCCTTCCAAATAATCTCTGCCAAGGGGCGTTGCAGGTTGAAGTGGGTGTCCGAACTCTTGGATATCAATGGCAACTGGGACGTTGCTGCAGTCCGTCAATGGTTTCCGCTTGATGCTGATGTAATCTTGAAGATCAAGAATTCCGTGCGCAACGAGGACGATTTTATTGCTTGGGCTGGAGAGAAGACGGGCATCTTCTCGGTTCGTAGCGCATATAGGATTGCCTTTGAAGAAATGAACCAGCCGAATCAATCTTCTTCCAGTAACTCTCCTGATGGAGAACGAAGAGCTTGGTCAGCTATTTGGTCTTGTAATGCTCCACCAAAGACCCGCATTTTTGCTTGGCGTGCTGCAAACAACTCACTTCCGACTTGGGATCTGAAGCATGCTAGGAAGCTGGAGGTTGTGGATTTATGTCCAGTTTGTGGCATTGAAAAAGAAGACATGTTTCATGCTTTGTGTCGATGTCCCAATGCCAGGAATCTTTGGCTTGCAATGGCTGATATTTGGCCTATCCCCGATCTTAAAGACATGATGAACACAGGCCCGGAATGGCTTCTCCATGCCCTGTGCAAATTGCCTGATGAGCAGCGCCTGCACCTGGTTATGCTCTTATGGAGAATTTGGTATGTTCGGAATGAGGTAGTACATGATAAACCAGCACCGCCAGTTCAGGTTTCTATACGCTTTCTTAGAAGCTATGTTCAGTCCATTTTGACAATCGCCAAAGAGCCAGAGATAGACCCCTTGAAGGGGAAATCTGCTATGCTAGATTGTTCTTTTTCTATTGCACCCGTGGCTACGTCTGAACTGGTAATTCCACTAGCTGTGTGGCTGAGACCTGAAGAAGGACAATTGAAACTCAATACAGATGGCTCCTTTGTTTCAGCGGACGGTACTGCTGGCAGCGGCATGATCTTGCGTGATCACAACGGTAATATAGTCCTCAGTGCTTGTCGTCATCTATATCATTGCCTCAATGCTTTAGAGTCTGAACTTGCAGCCATCAGAGAGGGTCTATCACTTGCTTTACAATGGAGCGAGCTACCTATAGACATTGAGTCTGATTGCTTGGAGGCTATCAATCTGTTGAAGAAGGGAGAAATGGATAGATCTGTGAACAGTTTCATGGTTCATGAAATCAAAATACTCATGGATCAACGAAATTCTTGTATTACTCACATTTATCATAGTCAAAACACTGTAAGCCATTTGTTGGCATCTTTTGGTAGAACTACGGGTCGTACCATGGTGTGGCTCGGATCTGGACCTGATGAGGTCGTCAAACTGTGTAATTCTGCTAGTAGCTCGGCTACGTGAGTAATACAAGTAATTTCCCACAAAAAAAAATGTTCATCAACAAAGACG
Source organism: Triticum aestivum (assembly GCF_018294505.1). Taxonomy (NCBI): domain Eukaryota; kingdom Viridiplantae; phylum Streptophyta; class Magnoliopsida; order Poales; family Poaceae; genus Triticum; species Triticum aestivum. The sequence continues at coordinate 551,702,507 of NC_057809.1, read as the reverse complement.
ATGTCAAGATGCGTTCAATGCCCTTCTAGGGATCTCATACAATAGCTACACGTGAAAGCACAGTGACAAGCCAAGGGATGGCTTCAGATATGAAAGATGCAAATTGGCTTGAAAACCAACTCACTGAATTCTCTTACTTCTTCCTGTTGGGAAGAGAGTAAATCAGAATTGGTTATATTTCCACAAAGATGAGTTACCTGTGCAGAAGCCATAGATGATCGTAAGCTGCCGAAGTAGAAAAATTGCGAGTACAGTCTCCAAGAACTGCCCAAATCAATCGACCACAGCAAGCATGAAACACCTGTATGTATAGTTTTTGGAATGAGACAAAATCAGAACAATTTAATTGCTTGGTGGAAGAATGAATCATACATTCATACATGAACTGACAAATATTGCTGCTGGAGTAAGATGTGCATAGACAGCCATGGAGGGCAGCATTATATAGTACCTGGAAGGTTTGCGACTTTACCAGGCATTAAGCAAATGAATGAATGATAATAGGCCTGAATGAATGGTAATGGCCATAATAGCGAGCTTGAAGGACAGCAGAGCAGTTTCCAGCAGAAGAATGCCATGATTGCGAGCTTGAAGAAGAGGAGAGAAGTTACCAGTACACGAGGCGTCTGTCATTTAATCCCGCTCAATTGGTCGGTGGGATCAACCGGATGGACTCGGCTCCTGGATCCCACTCCTCCGGTCGCTGTGATCGACCGAATGGATGACTCGATCCCACCCGTGACCTCAGGTGGACGGACGCACACCGGCGGTCTTCACTTGATGGAACCGACCACCCCACTCTGCGGCTCGATTCTGGAGGTGAATCGATGTGGTCCCGCTTCACTCAACCTCGATCGGGACTCGGTTAGGGTTCGCGAGTGGGGAATCAATCCAGTCCTGTTCCCCTCAGCCTCGCGAGTGTTTTTCTTCTTCTTTTGAGCGGTTGGGGTAAATGGAGCTGACGCGGTAGCTCGTAGGCATCCTTCGAATGGGCTGCCGGCTCGCGAAAGGCCCAGTGCACCACAGGCATTCGATTCGGCCCATGGAGCAGCAGCCCACAGGACAGCTGGGCCAATTGACACAGATTGTGAAGGAAATATGCCCTAGAGGCAATAATAAAGTTATTATTTATTTCCTTATATCATGATAAATGTTTATTATTCATGCTAGAATTGTATTAACCGGAAACATAATACATGTGTGAATACATAGACAAACAAAGTGTCACTAGTATGCCTCTACTTGACTAGCTCGTTAATCGAAGATGGTTATGTTTCCTAACCATGAACAAAAGAGTTGTTATTTGATTAACGGGATCACATCATTAGAAGAATGATGTGATTGACATGACCCATTCCATTAGCTTAGCACCCGATCGTTTAGTATGTTGCTATTGCTTTCTTCATGACTTATACATGTTCCTATGACTATGAGATTATGCAACTCCCGTTTGCCGGAGGAACACTTTGTGTGCTACCAAACGTCACAACATAACTGGGTGATTATAAAGGAGCTCTACAGGTGTCTCCAAAGGTACATGTTGGGTTGGCGTATTTCGAGATTAGGATTTGTCACTCCAATTGTCGAGGAGGTATCTCTGGGCCCTCTTGGTAATGCACATCACATAAGCCTTACAAGCATTGCAACTAATGAGTTAGTTGCGAAATGATGTATTACGAAACGAGTAAAGAGACTTGCCGGTAACGAGATTGAACTAGGTATTGAGATACCGACGATCGAATCTCGGGCAAGTAACATACCGATGACAAAGGGAACAACGTATGTTGTTATGCGGTCTGACCGATAAAGATCTTCATAGAATATGTAGGAGCCAATATGAGCATCCAGGTTCTGCTATTGGTTATTGACCGGAGACATGTCTCGGTCATGTCTACATTGTTCTCGAACCCGTAGGGTCCGCATGCTTAAGGTTTCGATGACAGTTATATTATGAGTTTATGAGTTTTGATGTACCGAAGTTAGTTAGGAGTCCCGAATGTGATCACGGACATAATGAGGAGTCTCGAAATGGTTGAGACATAAAGATTGATATATTGGACGGCTATATTCGGACACCGTAAGTGTTCCGGGTGATTTCGGAGAAAACCGAAGTACCGGAGGGTTACCGGAACCCCCCGGGAGAAGTAATGGGCCATATGGGACTTAGTGTTGAAAGAGAAGGGCAGCCAGGGTGCGCCGCGCGCTTCCTCCCCCTGGTCCGAATTGGACTAGGAGAGGGGGGCGACGCCACCCTTTCCTTCTCCCTCCCCACTTCCTTCCCCCTCCTAGTAGGAGTCCTACTCCTACTAGGAGGAGGACTCCTCCTTGGCGTGCCTATAGGGCCGGCCGGCCTCCTCCCCTTGCTCCTTTATATACGGGGGCAGGGGGCACCCCTAGACACACAAGTTGATCTTCGTGATCGTTCTCTTAGCCGTGTGCGGTGCCCCCTTCCACGATAATACTCGATAATATTATAGCGGTGCTTAGGCGAAGCCCTACGATGGTAGAACATCAAGATCGTCACCACGCCGTCGTGCTGACGGAACTCTTCCCCGACACTTTGCTGGATCGGAGTCCGGGGATCGTCATCGAGCTGAACATGTGCTAAAACTCGGAGGTGCCGTAGTTTCGGTGCTTGATCGGTCGGGCCGTGAAGACGTACGACTACATCAACCGTGTTGTGCTAACGCTTCCGTTCTCGGTCTACAAGGGCACGTAGATCACACTCTCCCCTCTCATTGCTATGCATCACCATTATCTTGCATGTGCGTAGGAATTTTTTTGAAATTACTACGTTCCCCTACAGTGGTATCAGAGCCTAGGTTTTATGTGTTGATGTTGTGCACGAGTAGAACACAAGTGAGTTGTTGGTGATATAAGTCATACTGCTTACCGGCATGTCATACTTTGGTTCGGCGGTATTGTTGGATGAAGCGGCCCGGACCGACATTACGCGTACGCTTATGCGAGACTGGTTCTACCGACGTGCTTTGCACACAGGTGGCTGGCGGGTGTCAGTTTCTCCAACTTTAGTTGAACCGAGTGTGGCTACGCCCGGTCCTTGCGAAGGTTAAAACAACACCAACTTGACAAACTATCATTGTGGTTTTGATGCGTAGGTAAGAACGGTTCTTGCTAAGCCCGTAGCAGCCGCGTAAAACTTGCAACAACAAAGTAGAGGACGTCTAACTTGTTCTTGCAGGGCATGTTGTGATGTGATATGGTCAAGACGTGATGAGATATAAGTTGTTGTATGAGATGATCATGTTTTGTTGAAGTTATCGACAACTGGCAAAATCCTTATGGTTATCTCTCTATTGCATAAGATGCAAGTGCCCAATAATTGCTTTACTTTATCGCGATGCGATAGCAATAGTTGCAAGAGCAATTATTGGCGAGACGACCATGTGACGACACATTGATATAGATCAAGATGATGGAGATCATGGTGTCATGCCGGTGACGATATAGATCATGATAGTACTTTGGAGATAGAGATCAAAGGCGCAAGATGATGATGGCCATATCATGTCACATATTTTGATTGCATATGATGTTTATCTTTTATACATCTTATTTTTGCTTTGTTTGATGGTAGCATTTTAAGATGATCTCTCACTAATTATCAAGAAGTGTTCTCCCTGAGTATGCACTGTTGCAAAAGTTCTTCGTGCTGAGACACCACGTGATGATCGGGTGTGATAGGCTCTACGTTCAAATACAACGGGTGCAAAACAGTTGCACACGCGGAATACTCAGGTTATACTTGACGAGCCAGGCATATACAGATATGTCCTCGGAACACGGAGACCGAAAGGTCAAGCATGAATCATATACTAGATATGATCAACACAGTGATGTTCACCATTGAAACTACTGTTGGGGAACGTAGCAGAAATTCAAAATTTTCCTACGTGTCACCAAGATCTATCTATGGAGAAACCAGCAACGTGGGGAAGGAGAGTGCATCTACATACCCTTGTAGATCGCTAAGCGGAAGCGTTCAAGTGAACGGGGTTGATGGAGTCGTACTCGTCGTGATCCAAATCACCGATGACCAAGTGCCGAACGGACGGCACCTCCGCGTTCAACACACGTACAGCCCGGTGACGTCTCCCATGCCTTGATCCAGAAAGGAGAGAGGGAGAGGTTGAGGAAGACTCCATCCAGCAGCAGCACAACGGCATGGGGGTGGAGGAGGAGCGTGGCTAGAAGAGGAGGAAGAAGAGACGCAGGGCTGCACCAACGAGAGATCGAATCGCGTGTTATGGGCAGCCCTATGCCTCACTATTTATAGGGGAGAGGGAGGAGGGTGCGCCCCCTCTAGGGTTCCCACCCCTAGGGGGGCGGCAGCCCTAGATGGCAAAGGGGGTGGCGGCCAAGAGGGGAGAGGAGAGGGAGGCGCACCAATATGGGCCCTAAGGCCCATATCCCCTTAGGGTTTGCCCCCTTTCCACCTCTTAGGCGCCATGGGCCCTTGTGGGAGGCGCACCAGCCCACTAAGGGGCTGGTCCCTCACCACTCTTGGCCCATGCAAGCCTCCGGGGTTGGTGGCCCCACTTGGTGGACCCCCGGGACCCTCCCGGTGGTCCCGGTACGTTACCGATAAACCCCGAAACTCTTCTGGTGACCAAAACAGGACTTCCCATATATAAATCTTTACCTCCGGACCATTCCGGAACTCCTCGTGACGTCCGGGATCTCATCCGGGACTCCGAACAACATTCGGTAACCACATACAAACTTCCTTTATAACCCTAGCATCATCGAACCTTAAGTGTGTAGACCCTACGGGTTCGGGAGACATGCAGACATGACCGAGACGTTCTCCGGTCAATAACCAACAGCGGGATCTGGATACCCATGTTGGCTCCCACATGTTCCACGATGATCTCATCGGATGAACCACGATGTCAAGGACTTAATCAATCCCGTATGCAATTCCCTTTGTCTAGCGGTATTGTACTTGCCCGAGATTCGATCGTCGGTATACCGATACCTTGTTCAATCTCGTTACCGGCAAGTCTCTTTACTCGTTCCATAACACATCATCCCGTGATCAACCCCTTGGTCACATTGTGCACATTATGATGATGTCCTACCGAGTGGGCCCAGAGATACCTCTCCGTTTACACGGAGTGACAAATCCCAGTCTCGATTCGTGCCAACCCAACAGACACTTTCGGAGATACCTGTAATGCACCTTTATAGCCACCCAGTTACGTTGTGACGTTTGGTACACCCAAAGCATTCCTACGGTATCCGGGAGTTGCACAATCTCATGGTCTAAGGAAAAGATACTTGACATTAGAAAAGCTTTAGCATACGAACTACACGATCTGTGCTAGGCTTAGGATTGGGTCTTGTCCATCACATCATTCTCCTAATGATGTGATCCCGTTATCAACGACATCCAATGTCCATAGCCAGGAAACCATGACTATCTGTTGATCACAACGAGCTAGTCAACTAGAGGCTCACTAGGGACATATTGTGGTCTATGTATTCACACGTGTATTACAATTTCCGGATAATACAGTTATAGCATGAATAAAAGACTATTATCATGAACAAAGAAATATAATAATAACATATTTATTATTGCCTCTAGGGCATATTTCCAACAGTCTCCCACTTGCACTAGAGTCAATAATCCAGTTCACATCGATATGTGATTAACACTCAAGGTCACATCTCCATGTGACTAACACCCAAGAGTTCTGGGTTTGATCATGTTATGCTTGTGAGAGAGGTTATAGTCAACGGGTCTGAATCTTTCAGATCCGTGTGTGCTTTACAAATCTCTATGTCATCTCCTAGATGCAACTACCACGCTCTATTTGGAGCTATTCCAGATAACTGTTCTACTTGTAGCTATTCTAAATTGTTGCTCCATTATACGTATCCGGTATCTCTACTCAGAGCTATCCGGATAGGTGTTAAGCTTGCATCGTCGTAACTCTTTACGTCGAACTCTTTATCACCTCCATAACCGAGAAAATTTCTTAGTCCACTAGTTACTAAGGATAACTTTGACCGCTGTACTATGATCCATTCTTGGATCACTCTTGTACCCCTTGACTGACTCATGGCAAGGCACACTTCAGGTGCGGTACACAGCATAGCATACTGTAGAGCCTACGTCTAAAGCATAGGTGACGACCTTCGTCCTTTCTCTCTTTTCTGCCGAGGTCGAGCTTTAAGTCTTAACTTCGTACCTTACAACTCAGGCAAGAACTCCTTCTTTGACTGATCCATCTTGAACACCTTCAAGATCATGTCAAGGTATGTGCTCATTTGAAAGTATTATTAAGCATTTTGATCTATCCTCATAGGTCTTGATGCTCAATGTTTAAGTAGCTTAATCTAGGTTTTCTATTGAAAAACACCTTTCAAATAACCCTATATGCTTTCTAGAAATTCTACATCATTTCTGATCAACAATATGTCAACAACATATACTCATCAGAAACTCTATAGTGCTCCCACTCACTTCTTTGGAAATACAAGTTTCTCATAAACTTTGTATAAACCCAAAATCTTTGATCATCTCATCCAAGCGCACATTCCAACTCCGAGATGCTTACTCCAGTCCATGGAAGGATCGCTGGAGCTAGCATACCTTTTAGCATCCTTAGAATCGACAAAACCTTTCTGATTGTATCACATACAACCTTTCCTTACGAAAACTGGTAAGGAAACTCGTCTTGACATCCATCTGCCAGATTTCATAAATGCAGCTAATGCTAACATGATTCCAACGGACTTAAGCATCGCTACGGATGAGAAAATCTCATCGTAGTCAACTCCTTGAACTTGTGAAAAACTCTTCGCCACAAGTCGAGCTTCATAGACGGTGACATTACCGTCCATGTCCGTCTTCTTCTTAAAGATCCATTTATCTCAATGGCTTGCCGATCATCGGGCAAGTCCACCAAAGTCCATGCTTTGTTCTGATACATGGATCCTATCTCGGATTCCATAGCTTCTAACCATTTGTCGGAATTTGGGCCCACCATCGCTTCTCCATAGCTCGTAGGTTCATTGTTGTCTAGCAACATGACCTTCAAGACAGGATCACCGTACCACTCCGAAGTAGTACGCGTCCTTGTCGTCCCTACGAGGTTCGGTAGTGACTTGATCCGAAAGTTTCATGATCACTATCATAAGCTTCCACTTCAATTGGTGTAGGTGCCACAGGAACAACTTCCTGTGCCCTGATACACACTGGTTGAAGTGATGGTTCAATAACCTCATCAAGTCTCCACCATCCTCCCACTCAACTTTCGAGACAAACTTTTCCTCGAGAAAGGACCCGGTACAAGAAACAATCCTTATTGCTTTCGGATCTGAATTAGGAGGTATACCCAACTGTTTTGGGTGTCCTATGAAGATGCATTTTATCCGCTTTGGGTTCGAGCTTATCAACCTGAAACTTTTCACATAAGCGTCGCAGCCCCAAACCTTTAAGAAATGACATCTTAGGTTTCTCTAACATAGTTCAATGGTGTCATCTCAACGGAATTACGTGGTGCCCTATTTAAAGTGAATGTGGGTTGTCTCTAATGCCTAACCCATAAATGATAGTGGTAATTCGATAAGAGACATCATGGTACGCACCATATCCAATAGGGTGCAACTATGATGTTCGGACACACCCTCACTATGGTGTTCCAGGCGGTATTAATTGTGAAACAATTTCCACAATGTATTAATTGCGTGCCAAAGCTCGTAACTCAGATACTCATCTCTATGATCATATCATAGACATTTCATCCTCTTGTCACAATGATCTTCAACTTCACTCTGAAATTACTTGAACCATTCAATAATTCAGACTTGTGTTTCATCAAGTAAATATTCTCAACATCTACTCGAATCATCTGTGAAGTAAGAACATAACGATATTCACTGCATGCCTCAGCACTCATTGGATTGCACACATCAAAATGTGTTGCTTCCAACAAGTTGCTATCTTGTTCCATTTTACTGAAACCGAGGCTTTTCAGTCATCTTGCCTATGTGGTATGATTTGCATATCTTAAGTGATTCAAAATCAAGTGAGTCCAAATGATCCATCTGCATGGAGTTTCTTCATGCGTATACACCAACAGGCATGGTTCGCATGTCTCAAACCTTTCAAAAATGAGTGAGTCCAAAGATCCATCAACATGGAGCTTCTTCATGCATTTTATACCGATATGACTTACGTGGCAGTGCCACAAGTAGGTGGTACTATCATTACTATCTTTTGGCATGAACATGTGTATCACTACGATCAAGATTTCAGTGAACCATTCATTTTTGGTGCAATACCATTGAAGGTATTATTCAAATAAATAGAGTAACCATTATTCTCTTTAAATGAATAACCGTATTGCGATAGTCATAATCCAATCATGTCTATGCTCAACGCAAACACCAAATAACAATTATTCAGGTGTTAACACCAATCTCGATGGTAGAGGGAGCGTGCGATGCTTGATCATATCAACATTGGAAACATTTCCAACACATACCGTCAGCTCACCTTTAGCTAGTCTCCATTTATTCCGTAGCTTTTATTTCGAGTTACTAACACTTTAGCAACCGAACCGGTATCTAATACCCTGGTGCTACTAGGAGTACTAGTAAAGTACACATCAACACAATGTATATCCAATATACTTCTATCGACCTTGCCAGCCTTCTCATCTACCAAGTATCTAGGGTAATTCTGCTCTAGTGACTATTCCCCTTATCGCAGAAGCACTTAGTCTCGGGTTTGGGTTCAACCTTGGGTTTCTTCACTGGAGCAGCAGCTGATTTGCTGTTTTATGTAGTATCCCTTCTTTCCCTTGCCCTTCTTGAAACTAGTGGTTTCACTAACCATCAACAATTGATGCTCCTTCTTGATTTCTACTTTCGTGGTGTCAAACATCGCGAATATCTCAAGGATCATCATATATGTCCCTGATATGTTATAGTTCATCACGAAGCTTTAGCAGCTTGGTGGCAATGACTTTGGGGAAACATCACTATCTCATCTGGAAGATCAATCCCACTCGATTCAAGTGATTGTTGCACTCAGACAATCTGAGCACAAGCTCAATGATTGAGCTCTTCTCCCTTAGTTTGCTGGCTAAGAAAATCGTCGGAGGTCTCATACCTCTTGACGTGGGCATGAGCCTGAAATCCCAATTTCAGCCCTTGAAACATCTCATATGTTCCGCGATGTTTCGAAAACGTCTTTAGTGCCTCAACTCTAAACCGTTTAATTGAACTATCACGTAGTTATCAAAACGTGTATGTCCGATGTTCGCAACATCCACAAATGATGTTTGGGGTTTGTCACACTGAGCAGTGCATTAAGGACATAAGCTTTCTACTGTCCGCATAATTGCTACTATCAACTTTCAACTATATTTTCTCTAGGAACATATCTAAAACAGTAGAACTAAAGCGCGAGCTACGACATAATTTGCAAAATCCTTTTGACTATGTTCAGGATAATTAAGTTCATCTTATGAACTCCCACTCAGATAGACATCCCTCTGGTCATCTAAGTGATTACATGATTCGAGTGAACTAGGCCGTGTCCGATCATCACGTGAGACGGACTAGTCATCATCGGTGAACATCTTCATGTTGATCGTATCTACTATACGACTCATGCTCGACCTTTCGGTCTCCGTGTTCCGAGGCCATGTCTGTACATGCTAGGCTCGTCAAGTTAACCCTAAGTGTTTTCGCGTGTGTAAAATCTGTCTTACACCCGTTGTATGTGAACGTAAGAATCCATCACACCCGATCATCACGTGGTGCTTAGAAGCGACGAACTGTAGCAACGGTGCACAGTTAGGGGAGAACACTTCTTGAAATTGTTGTAAGGGATCATCTTATTTACTACCGTCGTTCTAAGTAAACAAGATGCATAAACATGATAAACATCACATGCAATCAAATAGTGGACATGATATGGCCAATATCATTTTGCTCCTTTGATCTCCATCTTCGGGGCTCCATGATCATCGTCGTCACCGGCATGACACCATGATCTCCATCATCATGATCTCCATCATCGTGTCTTCATGAAGTTGTCTCGCCAACGACTACTTCTACTACTATGGCTAACGCGTTAGCAATAAAGTAAAGTAATTACATGGCGTTGTTTAATGACACGCAGGTCATACAATAAATAAAGACAACTCCTATGGCTCCTGCCGGTTGTCATACTCATCGACATGCAAGTCGTGAATCCTATTACAAGAACATGATCAATCTCATACATCACATATCATTCATCACATTCTTCTTGACCATATCACATCACATAGCATACCCTGCAAAAACAAGTTAGACGTCCTCTAATTGTTGTTTGCATGTTTTACGTGGCTGCTATGGGTTTCTAGCAAGAACGTTTCTTACCTACGCAAAACCACAACGTGATATGCCAATTGCTATTTACCCTTCATAAGGACCCTTTTCATCGAATCCGTTCTGACTAAAGTGGGAGAGACTGGCACCCGCTAGCCACCTTATGCACCAAGTGCATGTCAATCGGTGGAACCTGTCTCACGTAAGAGTACGTGTAAGGTCGGTCCGGGCCGCTTCATCCCACAATACCGTCGAAACAAGATTGGACTAGTAACGGTAAGCATATTGAACAACATCAACGCCCACAACTACTTTGTGTTCTACTCGTGCAAAGAATCTACGCAATAGACCTAGCTCATGATGCCACTGTTGGGGAACGTAGCAGAAATTCAAAATTTTCCTACGTGTCACCAAGATCTATCTATGGAGAAACCAGCAACGAGGGGAAGGAGAGTGCATCTAAATACCCTTGTAGATCGCTAAGCGGAAGCGTTCAAGTGAACGGGGTTGATGGAGTCGTACTCGTCGTGATCCAAATCACCGATGACCAAGTGCCGAACGGACGGCACCTCCGCGTTCAACACACGTACAACCCGGTGATGTCTTCCATGACTTGATCCAGCAAGGAGAGAGGGAGAGGTTGAGGAAGACTCCATCCAGCAGCAGCACAACGGCGTGGTGGTGGTGGAGGAGCGTGGCTAGAAGAGGAGGAAGAAGAGACGCAGGGCTGCACCAACGAGAGATCGAATCGCGTGTTATGGGCAGCCCTATGCCTCACTATTTATAGGGGAGAGGGAGGAGGGTGCGCCCCCTCTAGGGTTCCCACCCCTAGGGGGGGCGGCAGCCCTAGATGGCAAAGGGGGTGGCGGCCAAGAGGGGAGAGGAGAGGGAGGCGCACCAATATGGGCCCTAAGGCCCATATCCCCTTAGGGTTTGCCCCCTTTCCACCTCTTAGGCGCCATGGGCCCTTGTGGGAGGTGCACCAGCCCACTAAGGGGCTGGTCCCTCACCACTCTTGGCCCATGCAAGACTCCGGGGTTGGTGGCCCCACTTGGTGGACCCCCGGGACCCTCCCGGTGGTCCCGGTACGTTACCGATAAACCCCGAAACTCTTCCGGTGACCAAAACAGGACTTCCCATATATAAATCTTTACCTCCGGACCATTCCGGAACTCCTCGTGACGTCCGGGATCTCATCCGGGACTCCGAACAACATTCAGTAACCACATACAAACTTCCTTTATAACCCTAGCGTCATCGAACCTTAAGTGTGTAGACCCTACGGGTTCGGGAGACATGCAGACATGACCGAGACGTTCTCTGGTCAATAACCAACAGCGGGATCTGGATACCCATGTTGGCTCCCACATGTTCCACGATGATCTCATCGGATGAACCACGATGTCAAGGACTCAATCGATCCCTTATACAATTCCCTTTGTCTAACGGTATTGTACTTGCCCGAGATTCGATCGTCGGTATACCGATACCTTGTTCAATCTCGTTACCGGCAAGTCTCTTTACTCGTTCCGTAACACATCATCCCGTGATCAACCCCTTGGTCACATTGTGCACATTATGATGATGTCCTACCGAGTGGGCCCAGAGATACCTCTCCGTTTACACGGAGTGACAAATCCCAGTCTCGATTCGTGCCAACCCAACAGACACTTTCGGAGATACCTGTAATGCACCTTTATAGCCACCTAGTTACGTGGTGACGTTTGGTACACCCAAAGCATTCCTACGGTATCCGGGAGTTGCACAATCTCATGGTCTAAGGAAAAGATACTTGGCATTAGAAAAGCTTTAGCATACGAACTACACGATCTGTGCTAGGCTTAGGATTGGGTCTTGTCCATCACATCATTCTCCTAATGATGTGATCCCGTTATTAACGACATCCAATGTCCATAGCCAGGAAACCATGACTATCTGTTGATCACAACGAGCTAGTCAACTAGAGGCTCACTAGGGACATATTGTGGTCTATGTATTCACACGTGTATTACGATTTCCGGATAATACAGTTATAGCATGAATAAAAGAAAAGACTATTATCATGAACAAAGAAATATAATAATAACATATTTATTATTGCCTCTAGGGCATATTTCCAACAAATATGATGACTACTTGATAGTTTAGTGCATCATGCTTAACGGCTTAGAATTGGGACTTCAAAGACATTTTGAACGTCATGGACCATATGAGATGTTCCAGGAGTTGAAGTTAATATTTCAAGAAAATACCCGAGTTGAGAGATATGAAGTCTCCAACAAGTACTATAGCTAAAGGATAGAGGAGAATTGCTCAACTAGTAAGCATGTTCTCAGGTTGTCTGGGTACTACAATCGCTTGAATCAAGTGGGAGTTAATCTTCCAGATAACATAGTGATTGTTAGAGTTCTCTAGTCACCATCACCAAGTTGCTAGAACTTCGTGATGAACTATAGTATGCAAGGGATGACGAAAACGATTCCCGAGCTCTTCGTGATGTTAAAATCGACGAAGGTAGAAATCAAGAAAGAGCATCAAGTGTTGATGATTGACAAGACCACTAGTTTCAAGAAAAGGGCAAAGGGAAAGAAAGGGAACTTCAAATAGAATGACAAGTAAGTTGTCACTCCCGCGAATAAGCCCAAAGCTGAACCAAAGCCTGAAACTGGGTGCTTCTACTGCAAAGGAAATGGTCAATGGAAGCGGAAATGCCCTGAATATTTGGTAGATAAGAAGGATGGCAAAGTGAACAAGGGTATATTTGATATACAGGTTATTGATGTGTACCTTACTAGTGTTTATAGTAGCCCCTGAGTATTTGATACTTGTTCGGTTTGCTAAGTTTAGTAACTCGAAACAGGAGTTACAGAATAAACAGAGACTAGTTGAGGGTGAAGTGATGATGTGTGTTGGAAGTGGTTCCAAGATTGATATGATCATCATCGCACACTCCCTACACTTTCGAGATTAGTGTTGAACCTAAATAAATGTTATTTGGCGTTTGCGTTGAGCATGAATATGATTTGATCATGTTTATTGCAATATGGTTATTCATTTAAAGTCAGAGAATAATTGTTGTTCTGTTTACATGAATAAAACCTTCGATGGTCATACACCCAAGAAAATAGTTTGTTGGATCTCAATCGTAGTGATACACATATTCATAATATTGATGCCAAAAGATGCAAAGTTTATAATGATAGTGCAACTTATTTGTGGCACTGCCGTTTGGGTCATATCGGTGTAAAGCGCATGAAGAAACTCCATAAAGATGGACTTTTGGAATCACTTGATTATGAATCATTTGATGCTTGCGAACCATGCCTTATGTGCAATATGACTAAAACTCCGTTCTACGAAACAATGGAACGAGCTAATAACTTATTGGAAATAATACATACCGATGTATGCGGTCCGATGAGTATTGATGCTCGTGGCGAGTATCGTTATTTTCTGACCTTCACAGATGATTTGAGCAGATATGGGTATATCTACTTAATGAAACACAAGTCTGAAACATTTGAAAAGTTCAAAGAATTTTAGAGTGGAGAATCATCGTAACAAGAAAATAAAAGTTTCTATGATCTGATCGTGGAGGAGAATATTTGAGTTACGAGTTTGGCCTTCATATAAAACAATGTGGAATGGTTTCACAGCTCACGTCACCTGGAACACCACAGCGTAATGGTGTGTCCGAACATCCTAACCGTACTTTATTAGATATGGTGCGATCTATGATGTCTCTTACCGATCTACCACTATCGTTTTGGGGTTATGCATTAGAGACAGCTACATTCACATTAAATAGGGCACCATCTAAATCCGTTGAGATGACACCGTATGAACTATGGTTTAGCAAGAAACCTAAGCTGTCGTTTCTTAAAGTTTGAGGTTGCCATGCTTATGTGAAAAAGTTTCAACTTGATAAGCTCAAACCTAAATCAGAGAAGTGCGACTTCATAGGATATCCAAAGGAAACTATTGGATACACCTTCTATCACAGATCCGAAGGCAAGACTTTTGTTGCTAAATTCGGAAACTTTCTAGAGAAGGAGTTTCTCTCGAAAGAAGTGAGTGGGAGGAAAGTAGAACTTGATGAGGTTGTTGGGGAACATAGTAATTTCAAAAAATTTCCTACGCACACGCAAGATCATGGTGATGCATAGCAACGAGGGGGAGAGCGTGATCTACATACCTAGTAGATCGACAACGGAAGCGTTTGGTTGATGTAGTCGTACGTCTTCACGGCCCGACCGATCAAGCACCGAAACTACGGCACCTCCGAGTTTTAGCACACGTTCAGCTCGATGACGATCCCCGGACTCTGATCCAGCAAAGTGTCGGGGAAGAATTCCGTCAGCACGACGGCGGGGTGACGATCTTGATGTACTACTGCTGCAGGGCTTCGCCTAAGCACCGCTACAATATTATCGAGGACTATGGTGGCTGGGGCGCCGCACACGGCTAAGAATAAGATCACGTGGATCAACTTGTGTTCATGGGGTGCCCCTTGCCTCAGTATATAAAGGATGGAGGAGGAGGAGGCCGACCAAGGCTAGGTGCGGCCAGGATGTGGAGTCCTACTAGGACTCCAAGTCCTAGTAGGAGTCCACCAAGAGGGGAGGAAGGGAGAAGGAAGTGGAGGAGAAGGAGAGGTGGCCGGCCCCCTTTTCCCTAGTCCAATTCGGACTAGAGGGGAGGGGGCGCAGCAGCCCCTTGGCCCTTTCTCCTCTTCCCACTAAAGCCCATCAAGGCCCATTGCTTCTCCCGTAACTACCTGGTACTCCGAAAAATACCCGAATCACTCGGAGCCTTTCCGATGTCCGAATATAGTCGTCCAATATATCAATCGTTATGTCTCGACCATTTCGAGACTCCTCGTCATGTCCCCGATCTCATCCGGGACTCCGAACTCCTTCGGTACATCAAAACTCATAAACTCATAATATAACTGTCATCGAAACCTTAAGCGTGCGGACCCTACGGGTTTGAGAACAATGTAGACATGACCGAGACACGTCTCCGGTCAATAACCTATAGCGGGACCTGGATGCCCATATTGGCTCTTACATATTCTACGAAGATCTTTATCGGTCAGACCGCATAACAACATACGTTGTTCCCTTTGTCATCGGTATGTTACTTGCCCGAGATTCGATCGTCGGTATCTCAATACCTAGTTCAATCTCGTTACCGGCAAGTCTCTTTACTCGTTTCGTAATACATCATTTCGCAACTAACTCATTAGTTGCAATGCTTGTAAGGCTTATGTGATGTGCATTACCAAGAGGGCCCAGAGATACCTCCTCGACAATTGGAGTGACAAATCCTAATCTCGAAATACGCCAACCCAACATGTACCTTTGGAGACACCTGTAGAGCTCCTTTATAATCACCCAGTTATGTTGTGACGTTTGGTAGCACACAAAGTGTTCCTCCGGCAAACGGGAGTTGCATAATCTCATAGTCATAGGAACATGTATAAGTCATGAAGAAAGCAATAGCAACATACTAAACGATCGGGTGCTAAGCTAATGGAATGGGTCATGTCAATCACATCATTCTTCTAATGATGTGATCCCGTTAATCAAATAACAACTCTTTTGTTTATGGTTAGGAAACATAACCATCTTCGATTAACGAGCTAGTCAAGTAGAGGCATACTAGTGACACTTTGTTTGTCTATGTATTCACACAAGTATTATGTTTCCGGTTAATACAATTCTAGCATGAATAATAAACATTTATCATGATATAAGGAAATAAATAATAATTTTTTTATTGCCTCTAGGGCATATTTCCTTCAGAGGTAACTGTACCTGCTCCCTTATTGAAAAGTAGTTCATCATAGAAATCTGTTCCTGTGACTACTACACCAATTAGTGAGGAAGCTAATGATAATGATCATGTAACTTCAGATCAAGTTACTACCGAACCTCGTAGGTAAACCAGAGTGAGATCCGCACCAAAGTGGTACGGTAATCCTGTTCTGGAGGTCATGTTACTTGACCATGACGAACCTACGAACTATGAGGAAGCGATGATGAGCCCAGATTCCGTGAAATGGCTTGAGGCCATGAAATCTGAGATGAGATCCATGTATGAGAACAAAGTATGGACTTTGATTGGCTTGCCCAATGATCGGCGAGCCATTGAGATTAAATGGATCTTCAAGAGGAAGACGAACGCTGATAGTAGTGTTACTATCTACAAAGCTAGAATTGTCGCAAAAAGGTTTTCGACAAGTTCAAGGTGTTGACTACGATGAGAGTTTCTCACTCGTATCTATGCTTAAGTCTGTCTGAATCATGTTAGCAATTGCCGCATTTTATGAAATCCGGCAAATGGATAAACAAAACTGCATTCCTTAATGGATTTATTAAAGAAGAGTTGTATATGATACAACCAGAAGGTTTTGTCAATCCTAAAGGTGCTAACAAAATGTGCAAGCTCCAGCGATCCATCTATGGACTGGTGCAAGTATCTCGGAGTTGGAATATGCGCTTTGATGAGATGATCAAAGCATATAGTTTTATACAGACTTGCGGTGAAGCCTGTATTTACAAGAAAGTGAGTGGGAGCACTACATCATTTCTGATAAGTATATGTGAATGACATATTGTTGATCGGAAATAATGTAGAATTATTCTGCAAAGCATAAAGGAGTGTTTTTGAAAGAAGTTTTTCAAAGAAAGACCTCGGTAAAGTTGCTTACATATTAAGCATCAAGATCTATAGAGATAGATCAACACGCTTGATAAGTTTTTTCAATGAGTACATACCTTGACAATATTTTGAAGTAGTTCAAAAATGGAACAGTCAAAGAAAGAGTTCTTGGCTGTGTTACAAGG
Organism: Triticum aestivum; assembly: GCF_018294505.1. Taxonomy (NCBI): domain Eukaryota; kingdom Viridiplantae; phylum Streptophyta; class Magnoliopsida; order Poales; family Poaceae; genus Triticum; species Triticum aestivum. The sequence goes on along the minus strand of NC_057809.1, from coordinate 551,685,300 downwards.
TGTGAAATTGAGTAAGACTCAAAGCCCGACGACGGCAGAATATAGAAAGAGAATGAAAGTCATTCCCTATGCCTCAGCCATAGGTTCTATAAAGTATGCCATGTTGTGTACCAGATCTATAGTACACCCTACACTGTGTTAAGCAAGGGAATACAATAGTGATCTAAGAGTAGATCACTGGACAACGGTCAAAATTATCCTTAGTGGAATAAGGAAATATTTCTCAATTATGGAGGTGACAAAAGGTTTGTCGTAAAAAGTTACGTCGATGCAAGTTTTGACACAGATCTGGATGATTCTAAGTCTCGATCTAGATACATATTGAAAGTGGGAGCAATTAGCTAGAGTAGCTCCGTGCAAAGCATTGTAGACATAGAATTCAAAAAATACTTACGGATCTGTATGTGACAGACCCATTGACTAAACTTCTCTCACAAGCAAAACATGATCACACCTTAGTACTCTTTGGGTATTAATCACATAGCGATGTGAACTAGATTACTAACTCTAGTAAACCCTTTGGGTGTTGGTCACATATCGATGTGAACTATGGGTGTTAACCACATAAAGATGTGAACTATTGATGTTAGATCACATGGCGATGTGAACTAGATTATTGACTCTAGTGCAAGTGGGAGACTGAAGGAAATATGCCCTAGAGGCAATAATGAAGTTATTATTTATTTCCTTATATCATGATAAATGTTTATTATTCATGCTAGAATTGTATTAACCGGAAACATAATACATGTGTGAATACATAGACAAACAAAGTGTCACTAGTATGCCTCTACTTGACTAGCTCGTTAATTGAAGATGGTTATGTTTCCTAACCATGAACAAAAGAGTTGTTATTTGATTAACGGGATCACATCATTAGAAGAATGATGTGATTGACATGACCCATTCCATTAGCTTAGCACCCGATCGTTTAGTATGTTGCTATTGCTTTCTTCATGACTTATACATGTTCCTATGACTATGAGATTATGCAACTCCCGTTTGCCGGAGGAACACTTTGTGTGCTACCAAACGTCACAACATAACTGGGTGATTATAAAGGAGCTCTACAGGTGTCTCCAAAGGTACATGTTGGGTTGGCGTATTTCGAGATTAGGATTTGTCACTCCAATTGTCGAGGAGGTATCTCTGGGCCCTCTTGGTAATGCACATCACATAAGCCTTACAAGCATTGCAACTAATGAGTTAGTTGCGAAATGATGTATTACGAAACGAGTAAAGAGACTTGCCGGTAACGAGATTGAACTAGGTATTGAGATACCGACGATCGAATCTCGGGCAAGTAACATACGGATGACAAAGGGAACAACGTATGTTGTTATGCGGTCTGACCGATAAAGATCTTCGTAGAATATGTGGGATCCAATATGAGCATCCAGGTTCTGCTATTGGTTATTGACCGGAGACATGTCTCGGTCATGTCTACATTGTTCTCGAACCCGTAGGGTCCGCACGCTTAAGGTTTCGATGACAGTTATATTATGAGTTTATGAGTTTTGATGTATCGTAGTTAGTTCGGAGTCCCGGATGTGATCACGGACATAACGAGGAGTCTCGAAATGGTCGAGACATAAAGATTGATATATTGGACGGCTATATTCGAACACCGGAAGTGTTCCCGGTGATTTCGGAGAAAATCGGAGTACCGGAACCCCCCCCCCCCCCCCCCCCGAAGAAGTAATGGGCCATATGGGCCTTAGTGGAGAAAGAGAAGGGCAGCTAGAGTGGGCCGCGCGCCTCCTCCCCCCTGGTCCGAATTGGACTAGGAGAGGGGAGGCGGCGCCCCCCTTTCCTTCTCCCTCCCCACTTCGTTCCCCTCCTAGTAGGAGTCCTACTCCTACTAGGAGGAGGACTCCTCCTTGGCGCGCCTATAGGGCCGGCCGGCCTCCTCCCCTTGCTCCTTTATATACGGGGGCAGGGGGCACCCCTAGACACACAAGTTGATCTTCGTGATCGTTCTCTTAGCCGTGTGCGGTGCCCCCTTCCACGATAATACTCGATAATATTGTAGCGGTGCTTAGGCGAAGCCCTGCGACGGTAGAACATCAAGATCGTCACCACGCCGTCGTGCTGACGGAACTCTTCCCCGACACTTTGCTGGATCGGAGTCCGGGGATCGTCATCGAGCTGAACGTGTGCTAAAACTCAGAGGTGCCATAGTTTCGGTGCTTGATCGGTCGAGCCGTGAAGACGTACGACTACATCAACCGCGTTGTGCCAACGCTTCCGCTGTCGGTCTACAAGGGTACGTAGATCACACTCTCCCCTCTCGTTGCTATGCATCACCATGATCTTGCGTGTGCGTAGGAATTTTTTCGAAATTACTACATTCCCCTACAGATTGCACAGCAGACTGCATTAGACACGAAATCCGACGGCCAGAAACTCTCAGATCAGTAAAACGGACAGCCAAAAACCCAAATCACTGTGAGGGCAGGGATTAGATGCGGTTATACTGTCCTTAATTGTGTCGAAATTGGAAGCAGTTGTTGCTCCAGCAACCTTGTAAAATCCCCTTCGTCGTAGGGTATGGCTAGTTGATCTTTCTAAACAAATCCAACCAATTTCGTTCCATTTTATGGGTGATGGAGCTATGGTGAGTGCCATGGTTGGAAGAGACGACGGGTGCCTCGCGCGCAATCGGATGTATGGCCCGTGCGGCGAATTCGGACGAGCGATGATGGTGGGCGGTTTGGTATTGACATTGTCGCATCCATGTTTTTTTAAGAAACACTGGAGAATTGTGATTTTCATTAGGAAAACGGCGGCAGAACGCTAACTGTACAATGTGTCATATAGAAACAGGCAAATAATTTTTTTAAAGAGAAAGAAGAAGCTAAGCTCAACTCTCACGGCAACAAGTGGCGAGCTCCGGCCAGCACCCAGCAGCTTATACTATCATTGATGTCATTGAGAACAACTTTAGTTGGACGACCACGATCTCTCATGATTCTGCCATTCCTCTCCTTCGAGATGGCCCAGATGACAAGGATGGCCATGCAACGTGCCCCGTCGTTGCTCCGTTGGGTCGTTGGCTAGTCTAGCAAACCAAGTAGCCATGCCACTGAACTGGCTCCAGGATTTTGGCTGAAATGAGGGTTGATTTTGCTAGACTCTAAGGGTGTGTTTGGTTCTGATCACCGGGTGGAACGTAACGGGTCCATCCCGTGCCTGGGCTCGTTCTTGAGTTTGGTAGCAGCGTGGTACCAGAACCTGAAGGAAATATGCCCTAGAGGCAATAATAAAGTTATTATTTATTTCCTTATATCATGATAAATGTTTATTATTCATGGTAGAATTGTATTAACCGGAAACATAATACATGTGTGAATACATAGACAAACAGAGTGTCACTAGTATGCCTCTACTTGACTAGCTCGTTGATCAAAGAAGGTTATGTTTCCTAACCATAAACATGAGTTGTCATTTGATTAACGAGATCACATCATTAGGAGAATGATGTGATTGACTCGTTAGCTTAGCACTTGATCGTCTAGTTTGTTGCTATGCTTTCTTCATAACTTATAGATGTTCCTATGACTATGAGATTATGCAACTCCCGTTTACTAGAGGAACACTTTGTGTGCTACCAAATGTCACAACGTAACTGGGTGATTATAAAGGTGCTCTACAGGTGTCTCCGAAGGTACTTGTTGGGTTGGCGTATTTCGAGATTAGGATTTGTCACTCCGATTGTCGGAGAGGTATCTCTGGGCCCTCTCGGTAATGCACATCACTCAAGCCTTGCAAGCATTGCAACTAATAAGTTAGTTACAGGATGATGTATTATGGAACGAGTAAAGAGACTTTCCGGTAACGAGATTGAACTAGGTATTGAGATACCGACGATCGAATCTCGGGCAAGTTACATACCGATGACAAAGGGAACAACGTATGTTGTTATGCGGTCTAACCGATAAAGATCTTTGTAGAATATGTAGGAGCCAATATGAGCATCCAGGTTCCGCTATTGGTTATTGATCGGAGACGTGTCTCGGTCATGTCTACATAGTTCTCGAACCCGTAGGGTCCGCACGCTTAAAGTTCGGTGACGATCGTAATTAGGGTTTTTGTAGTTTGATGTACCGAAGGTTGTTCGGAGTCCCGGATGTGATCACGGACATGACGAGGAGTCTCGAAATGGTCGAGGCATAAAGATTGATATATTGGAAGCCTATATTTGGATATCGGAAACGTTCCGGTTGAAATCGGGATTTTACCGGAGTTCCGGGGGGTTACCGAAACGCCCCCGGGGGTTATTGGGCCTACATGGGCCATAAGGGAGAAGAGGAGGGCCGGCTAGGTCAGGCCGCGCCCCCTCCCCCTAGTCCGAATAGGACAAGGAAGGAGGGGCGACGCCCCCTTTCCTCTTTCTCCCTTCCTCCTTCCTTTTCCAACAAGGCAAGAGGGGGGAGTCCTACTCCCTGTTGGAGTAGGACTCCTCCAGGCGCACCCCTAGGGCCGGCCGCACCTCCCCCCTCCCTCATTTATATACTGAGGCAAGGGGGCACCCCATGACACAAGTTGATCCTCGTGATCGTTCCTTAGCCGTGTGTGGTGCCCCCTTCCACCATATTCCACCTTGGTCATATCATAGCGGTGCTTAGGCGAAGCTCTGCGTCGATAGAACATCATCACCGTCATCACGCCGTCGTGCTGACGAAACTCTCCCTCAATGTTTTGCTGGATCGGAGCTCGAGGGACGTCACCGAGTTGAACGTGTGCAGAACTCGGAGGTGCCGTACGTTCGGTACTTGGATCGGTCGGATCGGGAAGACGTACGACTACTTCCTCTATGTTGTGTCAACGCTTCCGTTGCCGGTCTATGAGGGTATGTAGACAACACTCTCCCCTCTTGTTGCTATGCATCACCATGATCTTGCGTGTGCATAGGAATTTTTTTTGAAATTACTACGTTCCCCAACAGTGGCATCCGAGCCTAGGTTTTATGCGTTGATGTTGTGCACGAGTAGAACACAAGTGAGTTGTGGGCGATATAAGTCATACTGCTTACCAGCATGTCATACTTTGGTTCAGCGGTATTGTAGGATGAAGCGGCCTGGACCGACATTACGCATACGCTTATGCGAGACTGGTTGTACCGACGTGCTTTGCACACAGGTGGCTGGCGGGTGTCAGTTTCTCCAACTTTAGTTGAACCAAGTGTGGCTATGACCGGTCCTTGCGAAGGTTAAAACAACACCAACTTCACAAACTATCATTGTGGTTTTGATGCGTAGGTAAGAACGGTTCTTGCTAAGCCCGTAGCAGCCACGTAAAACTTGCAACAACAAAGTAGAGGACGTCTAACTTGTTTTTGCAGGGCATGTTGTGATATGATATGGTCAAGACATGATGCTAAATTTTATTGTATGAGATGATCATGTTTTGTCACCGAGTTATCGGCAACTGGGAGGAGCCATATGGTTGTCGCTTTATTGTATGCAATGCAATTGTGTTGTAATGCTTTACTTTATCACTAAGCGGTAGCGATAGTCGTGGAAGCATAAGATTGGCGAGATGACAATGATGCTACGATGATGATCAAGGTGTCGCGCCGGTGACGATGGTGATCATGACGGTGCTTCGGAGATGGAAATCACAAGCACAAGAGGATGATGGCCATATCATATCACTTATATTGATTGCATGTGATGTTTATCTTTTATGCATCTTATCTTGCTTTGATTGACGGTAGCATTATAAGATGTTCCCTCACTAAATTATCAAAGTATAAGTGTTCTCCCTGAGTATGCACCGTTGCGAAAGTTCTTCGTGCTGAGACACCACGTGATGATCGGGTGTGATAGGCTCTACGTTCAAATACAACGGGTGCAAAACAGTTGCACACGCGGAATACTCAGGTTTAACTTGACGAGCCTAGCATATAACAGATATGGCCTCGGAACACGGAGACCAAAAGGTCGGGCGTGAATCATATAGTAGATATGATCAACATATTGATGTTCACCATTGATACTACTCCATCTCACGTGATGATAGGACATGGTTTAGTTGATTTGGATCACGTGATCACTTAGAGGATTAGAGGGATATCTTTCTAAGTGGGAGTTCTTAAGTAATATGATTAATTGAACTTAAATTTATCATGAACTTAGTACCTGATAGTATATTGCTTGTCTATGTTTGATTGTAGATAGATGGCTCGTGCTGTTGTTTCATTGAATTTTAATGCGTTCCTTGAGAAAGAAAAGTTGAAAGATGATGGTAGCAATTACACGGACTGGGTTCGTAACTTGAGGATTATCCTCATTGCTGCACAGAAGAATTATGTCCTCGAAGCACCGCTAAGTGCCAAGCCTGCTGCAGGAGCAACACCAGATGTTATGAACGTCTGGCAGAGCAAAGCTGATGACTACTTGATAGTTCAGTGTGCCATGCTTTACAGCTTAGAACCGGGTCTTCAACGACGTTTTGAATGTCATGGAGCATATGAGATGTTCCAGGAGTTGAAGTTAATATTTCAAGCAAATGCCCGGATTGAGAGATATGAAGTCTCCAATAAGTTCTATAGCTGCAAGATGGAGGAGAATAGTTCTGTCAGTGAACATATACTCAAAATGTCATTGACAGAGTTCTTCAATCACTGCCACCAAGCTACAAAAGCTTCATGATGAACTATAATATGCAAGGGATGAATAAGACTATTCCTGAGCTCTTCGCGATGCTAAAAGCCACGGAGGTAGAAATCAAGAAGGAGCATCAAGTGTTAATGGTCAATAAGACCACCAGTTTCAAGAAAAAGGGCAAAGGGAAGAAGAAAGGGAACTTCAAGAAGAACAGCAAACAAGTTGCTGCTCAGGAGAAGAAACCCAAGTCTGGACCTAAGCCTGAGACTGAGTGCTTCTACTGCAAGCAGATGGTCACTGGAAGCAGAATGCCCCAAGTATTTGGCGGATAAGGATGACAAAGTGAACAAAGGTATATGTGATATACATATTATTGATGTGTACCTTACTAATGCTCGCAGTAGCACCTCGGTATTTGATACTGGTTCTGTTGCTAACATTTGCAACTCGAAACAGGGGCTACGGATTAAGCGAAGATTGGCTAAGGATGAGGTGACGATGCGTGTGGGAAATGGTTCCAAAGTCAATGTGATCGCAGTCGGCACGCTACCTCTACATCTACCTTCGGGATTAGTATTAGACCTAAATAATTGTTATTTGGTGCCAGCGTTGAGCATGAACATTATATTGGGATCTTGTTTGATGCGAGACGGTTATTCATTTAAATCGGAGAATAATGGTTGTTCTATTTATATGAATAATATCTTTTATGGTCATGCACCCTTGAAGAGTGGTCTATTTTTGATGAATCTCGATAGTAGTGATACACATATTCATAATGTTGAAATCAAAAGATGCAGAGTTGATAATGATAGCGCAGCTTATTTGTGGCACTGTCGTTTAGGTCATATCGGTGTAAAGCGCATGAAGAAACTCCATACTGATGGACTTTTGGAACCACTTGATTATGAATCACTTGGTACTTGCGAACCGTGCCTCATGGGTAAGATGACTAAAACACCGTTCTCCGGTACTATGGAGAGAGCAACGGATTTGTTGCAAATCATAGATACAGATGTATGTGGTCCAATGAATGTTGAGGCTCGTGGCGGATATCGTTATTTTCTCACCTTCACAGATGATTTAAACATATATGGGTATATCTACTTAATGAAACATAAGTCTGAAACATTTGAAAAGTTCAAAGAATTTCAGAGTGAAGTTGAAAATCATCGTAACAAGAAAATAAAGTTTCTACGATCTGATCGTGGAGGAGAATATTTGAGTTACGAGTTTGGTCTACATTTGAAACAATGCGGAATAGTTTCACAACTCACGCCACCCGGAACACCACAGCGTATTGGTGTGTCCGAACGTCGTAATCGTATTTTACTAGATATGGTGCGATCTATGATGTCTCTTACTGATTTACCGTTATCGTTTTGGGGGTTATGCTTTAGAGACGGCTGCATTCACGTTAAATAGGACACCATCGAAATCTGTTGAGATGACGCCTTATGAACTGTGGTTTGGCAAGAAACCAAAGTTCTCGTTTCTGAAAGTTTGGGGCTGCGATGATTATGTGAAAAAGCTTCAACCTGATAAGCTCAAACCCAAATCGGAGAAATGCGTGCATAGGATACCCAAAGGAGACTGTTGGGTACACCTTCTATCACAGATCCGAAGGTAAGACTTTTGTTGCTAAATTCAGAGTTTTTCTAGAGGAGTTTCTCTCGAAAGAAGTGAGTGGGAGAAAAGTAGAACTTGATGAGGTAACTATACCTGCTCCCTTATTAGAAAGTAGTACATCACAGAAACCGGTTTCTGTGACACCTACACCAATTAGTGAGGAAGCTAATGATAATGATCATGAAACTTCAGATCAAGTTGCTACCAAACCTCGTAGATCAACCAAAGTAAGATCCGCACCAGAGTGGTACGGTAATCCTGTTCTGGAAGTCATGCTACTAGATCATGATGAACCTACGAACTACGAAGAAGCGATGGTGAGCCCAGATTCCGCAAAATGGCTAGAAGCCATGAAATCTGAGATGGGATCCATGTATGAGAACAAAGTGTGGACTTTAGTTGACTTGCCCGTTGATCGGCAAGCAATTGAGAATAAATGGATCTTCAAGAAGAAGACTGAAGCTGACGGTAATGTTACTGTCTACAAAGCTCGACTTGTTGCAAAAGGTTTTCGACAAGTTCAAGGGATTGACTACGATGAGACCTTCTCACCCGTAGCGATGCTTAAGTCTGTCCGAATCATGTTAGCAATTGCCGCATTTTATGATTATGAAATTTGGCAAATGGATGTCAAAACTGCATTCCTGAATGGATTTCTGGAAGAAGAGTTGTATATGATGCAACCAGAAGGTTTTGTCGATCCAAAGGGAGCTAACAAAGTGTGCAAGCTCCAGCGATCCATCAATGGACTGGTGCAAGCCTCTCGGAGTTGGAATAAACGCTTTGATAGTGTGATCAAAGCATTTGGTTTTGTACAGACTTTTGGAGAAGCCTGTATTTACAAGAAAGTGAGTGGGAGCTATGTAGCATTTATGATATTATATGTGGATGACATATTATTGATTGGAAATGATATAGAATTTCTAGATAGCATAAAGGGATACTTGAATAAGAGTTTTTCAATGAAAGACCTCGGCGAAGCTGCTTACATATTGGGCATTAAGATCTATAGAGATAGATCAAGACGCTTAATTGGACTTTCACAAAGCACATACCTTGACAAAGTTTTGAAGAAGTTCAAAATGGATCAAGCAAAGAAAGGGTTCTTGCCTGTGTTACAAGGTGTGAAGTTGAGTAAGACTCAATGTCCGACCACCGCAGAAGATAGAGAGAAAATGAAAGATGTTCCCTATGCTTCAGCCATAGGCTCTATCATGTATACAATGCTGTGTACCAGACCTGATGTGTGCCTTGCTATAAGTCTAGCAGGGAGGTACCAAAGTAATCCAGGAGTGGATCACTGGACAGCGGTCAAAGACATCCTGAAATACCTGAAAAGGACTAAGGATATATTTCTCGTATATGGAGGTGACAAAGAGCTCATCGTAAATGGTCACGTTGATGCAAGCTTTGACACTGATCCGGACGATTCTAAATCGCAAACCGGATACGTGTTTTTACTGAATGGTGGAGCTGTTAGTTGGTGCAGTTCTAAACAAAGCATCATGGCGGGATCTACATGTGAAGCGGAGTACATAGCTGCTTCGGAAGCAGCAAATGAAGGAGTCTGGATGAAGGAGTTCATATCCGATCTAGGTGTCATACCTAGTGCATCGGGTCCAATGAAAATCTTTTGTGACAATACTGGTGCAATTGCCTTGGCAAAGGAATCTAGATTTCATAAGAGAACCAAGCACATCAAGAGACGCTTCAATTCCATTCGGGATTTAGTCCAAGTGGGAGACATAGAAATTTGCAAGATACATACGGATCTGAATGTTGCAGACCCATTGACTAAGCCTCTTCCACGAGCAAAACATGATCAGCACCAAGGCTCGATGGGTGTTAAAATCATTACCATGTAATCTAGATTAATGACTCTAGTGCAAGTGGGAGACTGAAGGAATTATGCCCAAGAGGCAATAATAAAGTTATTATTTATTTCCTTATATCATGATAAATGTTTATTATTCATGCTAGAATTGTATTAACCGGAAACATAATACATGTGTGAATACATAGACAAACAGAGTGTCACTAGTATGGCTCTACTTGACTAGCTCGTTGATCAAAGATGATTATGTTTCCTAACCATAGACATGAGTTGTCATTTGATTAACGAGATCACATCATTAGGAGAATGATGTGATTGACTTGACCCATTCCGTTAGCTTAGCACTTGATCGTTTAGTTTGTTGCTATTGCTTTCTTCATATATTATACATGTTCCTATGACTATGAGATTATGCAACTCCCGTTTACCAGAGGAACACTTTGTGTGCTACCAAACGTCACAACGTAACTGGGTGATTATAAAGGTGCTCTACAGGTGTCTCCGAAGGTACTTGTTGGGTTGGCGTATTTTGAGATTAGGATTTGTCACTCCGATTGTCGGAGAGGTATCTCTGGGCCCTCTCGGTAATGCACATCACTCAAGCCTTGCAAGCACTGCAACTAATAACTTAGTTGCAGGATGATGTATTACGGAACGAGTAAAGAGACTTGCCGGTAACGAGATTGAACTAGGTATTGAGATACCGACGATCGAATCTCGGGCAAGTAACATATCGATGACAAAAGGGACAACGTATGTTGTTATGCGGTCTGACCGATAAAGATCTTTGTAGAATATGTAGGAGCCAATATGAGCATCCAGGTTCCGCTATTGGTTATTGACCGGAGACGTGTCTCAGTCATGTCTACATAGTTCTCGAACCCGTAGGGTCCGCACGCTTAAAGTTCGGTGACGATCGCAATTAGGGTTTTTGTGTTTTGATGTACCGAAGGTTGTTCGGAGTCCCGGATGTGATCACGGACATGACGAGGAGTCTCGAAATGGTCGAGACATAAAGATTGATATATTGGAAGCCTATATTTGGATATCGGAAACATTCCGGGTGAAATCGGGATTTTACCGGAGTACCGGGGGGTTACCGGAACCCCCCCGGGGGTTATTGGGTCTACATGGGCCATAAGGGAGAAGAGGAGGGCCGGCCAGGGCAGGCCGCGCGCCCCCTTCCCCCTAGTCCGAATAGGACAAAGAAGGGGGGGGGCTTTCCTCTTTCTCCCTTCCTCCTTCCTTTTCCAACAAGGCAAGAGGGGGGAGTCCTACTCCCGGTTGGAGTAGGACTCCTCCAGGCGCACCCCTAGGGCCGGCCGCACCTCCCCCTCTCCCTCCTTTATATGCTGAGGCAAGGGGGCACCCCATGACAAAAGTTGATCCTCGTGATCGTTCCTTAGCCGTGTGCTGTGCCCCCTTCCACCATATTCCACCTTGGTCATATCGTAGCGGTGCTTAGGCGAAGCCCTGCGTTGGTAGAACATCATCACCGTCATCACGCCGTCGTGCTGATGAAACTCTCCCTCAATGTTTTGCTGGATCGGAGCTCGAGGGACGCCACCGAGTTGAACGTGTGCAGAACTCGGAGGTGCCGTACATTCGGTACTTGGATCGGTCGGATCGGGAAGACGTGCGACTACTTCCTCTACATTGTGTCAATGCTTCCGTTGCTGGTCTACGAGGGTATGTAGACAACACTCTCCCCTCTCGTTGCTATGCATCACCATGATCTTGCGTGTGCATAGGATTTTTTTTTTGAAATTACTACGTTCCCCAACAGAACCCACTGATTCCCATGAGTGGAATATTCCCCTGAGATCTGGAATACGCTCATACCTCCGATTTGGAGGAATCACGTGGAACGGCTCTGCCCCGCGTCCCTCTCCTCCCATGACTCCCTCATCTCGCTCCCCCACACCGCCGCGACTCCCTCATCTTGCTCTCCCTCTCGATCTGCGCCCCTCGTCTCTCCTTCGCCGGCGCCGCCTCTTCTCCTCCCTCTCAAGCGACATCTCTCCATCTTCGGTGATGCATCTCCCTCTCCTATCAGCTCCACATCGGGTTGCTGCTGATCTCCGCGTCGGGTTGCTCCGGATCTCCGGCGATGCTCCACGCCGGGCCGCTGCGGATCTCTGGTGATGCTCCACGTCGAGCGGTTGCGGATGACCGCGAGCAAAGTTGGATCATGACAGGAGGCTGCATCTCAAAAGCCATGTGCCACACTGTGACGCCTGGATAATTAAGCTACAGTAACTTTCTACTAATGATGCCATGTCATCTGCGATTACTGTTACTAATCTTGGGATAATTCGAAACCGCGTCAAATTCAAACTTAAAATTAAAGTCGGCAATAAAAGTTTTCAAAAATGAAACAAAGATGTTCGGTCGACGCCAAATATTACAAAGGTAATTATGGTGCAAAAAACACATTTTTAGTAAAAGACTAAATACTTTAAAATGAAAGAAAACAGAAAAGAAAAAATAAAGAAAAGAAAGAAAGAAAGAGAAAGGAACCCCCCCCAAACCCCCCTGGGCCATCTGGCCCAGCTAACCCACCTGGCCCATCCGGCCGAACCGGCCCGCCTCCCCCTGCCGCCTCCCTTCCGTGTTCCCCCGACCCGGGTCGGAACAGGGGCGCGTCCCCGCCGCACCTTCTCGCCGGCGACGACGAGGGGATAAGGTCGCCACGCCGCGCCCCCTCGGTCTCTCCTCCCACTCACCCCCACGCTCGCCTCGGTTCTTGCGCCTCCCACTCCCCTCCAGAGCCACCGCACCTCGCCCCCTCGTTCCCCACCGCAACCGAGCGCCGCCATGGCCTCGCCGCCGTAGTACTCGCGGCCACCGCGACCTCCAAGCCCTTCCGACATGTCCGCTCGCTCCGCCTCCCTCGACTATGCCTCCACGTCAAGACGCAGGACGCCGAGCACCATCGAACGCTGCCCCAACCTCGTCTTCTTCCTCGGATCCCCGACGCATCTCCGACGAGTGTCGTCGACTCTCCGGCTACTAAACTCCCAAGGGCCATCTTGCCTGCCGCACGGTGAGCTCCCCATCTCCCGCCCATCTTCGTTAGCTCCCTCGCACGCCCTAGCTAGCTGTCGCCGAAGCACCCGAGCGCTCCGCCGCGGACCCCGTCGCCGACGAGTCTCCGGTGACCAAATGGTCACGGGCTCGTGTCGGTTACGCTCCTCATGCCGCGTAGATCCTCCCCAACCTCTCCATTTCTTCGCTAGCTCGCCCCAGCTCCACTCTCCTCGAGCTCCCGACTACGCCGCCACCTGCGCGCGTCGTCGGCGCCCTTCCGGTGACCAAATGGTCACGGGGCCGAGCCCTTTGTGCTCAGCGTGTCGCGCAGCTCCACCCTAGCCTTCCCGCTCGCCCCGAAGCGCGCCCGAACAGCAGCCCGCCGCACTCGTCGTCGGCGACCATTCCGGCCACCACCGCCGTCGTGCTCCCCTCCATTGGACGCGGCGTGAAGAGGCCGTTCCAGAGAGCCTGGCCGCGCCCGATTTGGTGCCCCGTAGCGCGATTCTGGCCAACTCCGACGAGGGGCCGCCTCTGTTGGGTCGCCGGAGTCGCTCCGGCACCGTCCACCGACGTGGCTAGGCGGGCCCCACCCCTGGGTCGCTGCCTGTGGGCCTAGGGGCCCCAATTGGCCACGTTGACCAAGTCAACTTCGCTGACGTGGCAGCTACTGCCACTGACATGCAGACCCCATGCCATAAAACAAATAAAAACAAATATATAAACTACTAATTAATTAAGTTAATTAACTAAAACCTAATTAGACACTGACTGCTGGGGCCACCCACTAATTAACCCATTTTAGTTAGTTTTAAAACTCTGTTAAGGCCCTTGACAATGACATGTGGGTCCCACTGGACCCACCTGTCTGGTTTGACTGGTCAACCGACCAGTTGACCTGCTGACATCACTCTGATGTCATGCCTACGTCATCACACACTGTTTTGGATAATGTTGGAATTAAATATATAATTAAAATCAGAAAATGATTTAAATCTTTAGAAAATCATATCTTTTAATCCGTAACTCGGATGAAAATACTTTGTACATGAAAGTTGCTCAGAACGACGAGATGATTCCAGATACGCAACCCGTTCGTCCGCCACACCTCCCTAAACTATCGAACTCGTAACTTTCCCCCTCCGGCTCCTCTGCCCGAAAACGCGAAACACTGGGGATACCTTCCCGGATGTTTCCCCCCTTCACCGGAATCACCTCATACCGCGTTAGGGCACCCCTAGCACCGCTACTTGCCATGTCATGCACCGCCATGCATTTGTTTGCATTATATTTATTGTTTCTTCCCCCTCTTCTCTCTCTAGACACCGAGACCGATGCCGCTGCTACCCAGTATGACTGCGGAGTTGACAACCCCTCTCTCTTGCCAGAGCAACCAGGCAAGCCCCCCCTTTTTTGATCACCAGATATCGCCTACTCTTCTCTCTACTGCTTGCATTAGAGTAGTGTAGCATGTTACTGCTTTCTGTTAATCCTATTCTGATGCATAGCCTGTCATTGTTGCTACAACTGTTGATACCTTACCTGCAATCCTAAATGCTTAGTATAGGATGCTAGTGTTCCATCAGTGGCCCTACACTCTTGTCCGTCTGCCATGCTATACTACTGGGCCGTGATGACTTTCGGGAGGTGATCACGGGACTTATACTGTTACATTACTTATGACACTGTTCGGAGATGGGGGCTGAAGGGGCAGGTGGCTCCATCCCGGTAGAGGTGGGCCTGGGTTCCCGGCGGCCCCCGACTGTTACTTTGTGGCAGAGCGACAGGGCAGGTTGAGACCACCTAGGAGAGAGGTGGGCCTGGCCCTGGTCGGTGTTCGCGGATACTTAACACGTTTAACGAGATCTTGGTATTTGATCTGAGTCTGGCTACTGGCCTATACGCACTAACCATCTACGCGGGGACAGTTATGGGCACTCGACGTCGTGGTATCAGCCGAAGCCTTCGTGACGTCAGCGACTGAGTGGCGCGCGCCGGATTGGACCGTAAGCCTGCTCTTGTATTAAGGGGGCTAGTTCTGCTTCCGGCCGCGTACGCAACGTGCAGGTGTGCAATGGGTGATGGGCCCAGACCCCTGCGCCATAGGATTTAGACCGGTGTGCTGACCTCTCTGTTGTGCCTAGGTAGGGCTGCGACGTGTTGATCTTCCGAGGCCGGGCATGACCCAGGAAAGTGTGTCCGGCCAAATGGGATCAAGCGTGTTGGGATATGTGGTGCACCCCTGCAGGGAAGTTAATCTATTCGAATAGCCGTGATCTTCGGTAACAGGATGACTTGGAGTTGTACCTTGACCTTATGACAACTAGAACCGGATACTTAATAAAACACACCCTTCCAAGTGCAAGATACAACCGGCGATCGCTCTCTCACAGGGCGGCGAGGGGAGGATCATCGGTTAGGATTATGCTATACAATGCTACTTGGAGGTCTTCAGTCTACTATCTTCTACATGTTGCAATATGGAGGCTGCCAGAAGTGTAGTCTTCGAAAGGACTAGCTATCCCCCCTTATCCCGGCTTTCTGCAGTTCAGTCCACATATAATAGCCTTATTCCAGTTGATACCAATGCATACATATGTAGTGTAGCTTCTTGCTTGCGAGTACTTGGGATGAGTACTCACGGTTGCTTTCTCCCTCTTTTCCCCCTATCCCTTCTACATGGTTGTCGCAACCAGATGTTGGAGCCCAGGAGCCAGACGCCACCTTCGACGACGACTACTACTACGTGCAGCCCGCTGACGGCGACCAGGAGTAGTTTAGGAGGATCCCAGGCAGGAGGCCTGCACCTCTTTCGATCTGTATCCCAGTTTGTGCTAGCCTTCTTAAGGCAAACTTTTTTTAACTTATGTCTGTACTCAGATATTGTTGCTTCCGCTGACTCGTCTATGATCGAGCTCTTATATTCGAGCCCTCGAGGCCCCTGGCTTGTAATATGATGCTTGTATGACTTATTTTATTTGTAGAGTTGTGTTGTGATATCTTCCCATGAGTCCCTGATCTTGATCGTACATGTTTGCGTGTATGATTAGTGTACGATTAAATCGGGGGCGTCACAAGTTGGTATCAGAGCCGACTGCCTGTAGGAATCCCCCTTCCACACTCCTTGGCCGAAGTTGAGTCTAGACATTACAAAAACTTTTACTAACATGGTTGTGTGCCTTACGGGCCCACATCGCCATCTGGGTGGTATTAGGCTCTTTTACTCCTCGATCCTTACTCTGGGACTCTGAACTCTCTCCTATTCGGGTTTAATGAATTTACTAAAAGTCTAACTTAGGTTCTCGAAAATACTTTCTCCCGGAGAGCCCCTTCAGTCTAGATGATCGCCGGCTGCACTAGAAGATTTTGAAGATACTCTCCGATATTCTGTCGAGACCTTGTGCGTGTTGCTTTTGCAATTCCCTTCTATCGATAAACCTCTATGGATAACCACGTACACGTGCCATTCATATAATCATTCCTCATTGATCTTGTTATTACAAGATGCCCCAAAACTCTCTCTATTGTTCTGAGAATACTTTGTGCCTACTGCCTTGCATTTCTTTGCCACATGAATACCACTATGGGTAATTTCTAGCACTCACCGGATATTTGCTCATCCCCAGTTGGTTCGTGTATTTCACAAAAGTCTTCAAAATACTATTTGAACTTCCGAAAATCCTGAGTAGCCTATTACTCTTGAAGTTCTTACTTGCTTGCATTATGGTTAATCCCATAAGTCTATAATTTTATTGGCATCCCTTGTCATTATCATTTTGAGTCCATTGATTCAAAAAAATTTGAATGCTCGCCATCCTAAAGCAGATCCAATGATTCATCCTTCCGGCTCAAACGTCATTTTAAACATGAGCTGGTTATCGACCAATCAAATTGTCATTGATTGTACCCCTAAGTCTATTCGACTGATCCATTCTTAATGAGAGCGTTGGCTTTTGATCCCTTGATTTGGAAATGCTAATCTGATGCCCTTTCATTCCATCTTCCTCAGATAGAGTACCGATACTCGCATCAGCTCCATTGTAGACCATAGGACCGCTTGTTGGATTATTATCCGGCAGTGTCCTTCCTATTCAATAACCTTGTGAGCCTCTCCATGGGTATGTGATACCTTTGGTAAATTGTATCCTCTGTTTTGCTAACCATGCTCTACTTTCGAGCTTGTGATATTTACTCTTGAAACTTGTGGTATATGTTTCTAAGAAACCCCGATGGGTTGAACCTATACAACCTTCTCTAAAACCGTGTGAACTCGAAAGTTTTCACGAGTCATACACTTCTCGTATTTTGCCAGATGAAATTTCAACACTACAACTTCTTCGAAGGTGAGAAGTGAATGAAAGGTTATGCATTGGAGAAGTGGGAGTCGACCTTGAACTTTGTGTTCATGCCCATGGACACGATGTAGATCTTATCGTTAAAGCTTCTCTTAGATTAAATTATTCCTTCGGTATAAGTTCATCTTATATCTGGGATCTAACCTTTTTCAATTGTGGTTCCGACCATGTTCTCCTTTAAATACCGTTTCGCGTGCAAGTTTAAGCGCTTGTCTTCTGTAGAGAAATACCCCAGTCCAACCTCTACTTTGATCTGTCATCAAGTATTACCCCCTCTGGTATCTCAAGATTATCACGGAACTGCATAACTTCTTATGAGTTATTCTTCAAGTATTATTTGACTTCCGCTGCATCATCATTTGACTTGATGTCATCGCCAACAGACTACATCTTCATGAAATCTCTCGACAAATGTGTCGTGGTCATCATCAACATCCCGAGCTCTTCCAAGATATATATCGAATTCTTGATGAGAAATACCATCCTCGCCCCTCAATGGTTTGTGTTATCACCGACCACTTTATTGCCTTCCATTCAACACAAACTTATTCGTGTTTTGTGTTATACCTTGAGATCCTTGCTATCCAGCATTTGTTCTTCTTTACCTTGGAATATTACCACCTTTTATGTCAAGAATGTCATGGTAATTTTACCACCTCTTGAGAATTCTTGATATAGTAATATCTCTCGCCTTTTGCGTTCATTTCTTGGTCTCCGTGTTAATTCTAACCGGAATACCGACAAATGGTCTGTGATGTGTAAATTCTAAACTTCTAGCAACCCTATTGCTTTGAAGTTATTGGTCTACAGTTCCATTCTAAGTCTATTGCTTATTGAATCATCATTCAAACATTGATCGTGCTACCTAGTCCAGATTCCTGGGTGCACCCTTCTATCATTGTTCAGTTGTGTATGTTTCCCTCGAGCATACATCATTATATCATTTGATCTGACAAATTATATTTCCTTGTTCACATAATTGTGGAAATCAATCCTTTGGAAATCTCGATGATTTGTTGCTGAGCCTATCAGCCACCTCATCCTCTCCTTGGTTTAATGATGAACTCCTGTTGCGGAACTCGCTTCTATAGTTCAATTCCCGAGAATCTTAAAATGTCATCTTGACAATTTGTGTTGCACTTTCTTCTCAGGTATCCTGAAATCTGAGTTATCCTAACACCATTCACATCTGAATCTCAGTCAGATATGATGGTTGGAACATATTTCCAAGAGTTATAACATTGGTCTTTATGTGACCCAGTAAGGTGATGTTGTGCCTAGCACACCTGCCCCGAGGCCCTATTGTTATAATTTCCTTTTTGGCAAGGTTAGTCATTCTTCCGTGAGGAAATCGTAAGACTTATTCTATAAGTTGTTCCTGATGGATCCATTGTGTTTCCAAAGTCTGATCTTCACCTGATGACCATGTCAATGCTATCTTGTAGCATGTCTATGAGACTCCAATTCTCAACAAGAACATTTGAAGCCCAATGCTAAATGTTTCCTGCTCAGTTATCCAAACACCGTTGTATGTGTAATGTCATGAAATTTCTCTCCCCTTAATTAAAGGGTTTTCTGCTTTCTATCATGTCATGGATATCATGCTCTGCTTGTCCTTGGGAAAGATATACCCCTGGAATATGTGTTTAAACACATTTTCATTTCCATTGTTCTGCTTAAACCTGATAATCATATTTTCCTTTCCATTGTTTGGTTTAACCTTTCTTGTGATCTATATGATCTAAGCAGTAATATTCTCCTGCTTTTGTAAACACCTCGGTGTACAATTCTGTCAGAAAGACCCTATTACTTTTGTTGATGACATTCCGGTAACCACCGATGGACGAGAACTCTACCTACTGGTCCGCCTCGTTCAACGAGCAGGAAAATGGTTCTCTTCGTCCCTCGCCCTTGGTACCGACATTGTTGCTGACATAACTGATAGGCTACCCTCTGACATGTCTTGCTATCATGACCGTGCAAGATGTCAATGCCCTTCCTACTTTTAACCACATGGTGGGCCCATAACCCACAGTTCCACAGGATCGAAACCTGACACTCCTGTACACCCCTGCTCCCAAAGTTATTCCTCCCGCGTGGCCTCATATGTAATTCACGAGCCACCTTCCGATGAGATCATCAATACTGGTATTAGACACAACACTTAACTCCATTACTCTGAACCCCTTCACGCCCTGTTTCAGGCATCGAACGATTGCCTATGCACTTGAAACTTCTACTTTGCACCTTCTTACTTTGCTCTCGATAATTTCTTAAGTTTCAATTCGAGAGTTACTTTTCGCCACGTTCCCTAAGGATTATCTACCGGATAAGCAACCATGCAGAGTTCCATTCTTATGGTATACCCACTTATTCTTTTGTAAGTACAATGGAGTTTCCAAAGAGAGGATGCCAACTTCATCATGAGAACCTGAAGCAGAGGAATGAAGACATCAAGGTTATGGATCGGCCTCTTCGAGAAGAGCAACCAAGACCGAGAACACTCGCTAGAAATTCGTAACCAGAACCTTCTCCCTTACTCCCCTCTTAAATCTCGGGACGAGATTTCTTGTAGTGGAGGAGAATTGTGACGCCCGGATAATTAAGCTACAGTAACTTTCTACTAATGATGCCATGTCATCTGCGATTACTGTTACTAATCTCAGGATAATTCGAAACCGCGTCAAATTCAAACTTAAAATTAAAGTCGGCAATAAAAATTTTCAAAAATGAAACAAAAATGTTCGGTGGACGCCAAATATTACAAAGGTAATTATGGTGCAAAAAACACATTTTTAGTAAAAGACTAAATACTTTAAAATGAAATAAACAGAAAAGAAAAAAATAAAGAAAAGAAAGAAAGAAAGAAAGAGAAAGGAAAACCCCCCCAAACCCCCCCCCCCCCTGGGCCATCTGGCCCAGCTAACCCACCTGGCCCATCCGGCCGAACCGGCCCGCCTCCCCCTGCCGCCTCCCTTCCCTGTTCCCCCGACCCAGGTCGGAACAGGGGCATGTCCCCGCCGCACCCTCTCGCCGATGACGACGAGGGGATAAGGTCGCCACGCCGCGCCCCCTCGGTCTCTCCTCCCACTCACCCCCACGCTCGCCTCGGTTCTTGTGCCTCCCACTCCCCTCCAGAGCCATCGCACCTCGCCCCCTCGTTCTCCACCACAACCGAGTGCCGCCATGGCCTCGCCGCCGTAGTACTCGCGGCCATCGCGACCTCCAAGCCCTTCCGACGCGTTCGCTCGCTCCGCCTCCCTCGACTACGCCTCCACGTCAAGACGCAGGATGCCGAGCACCATCGAACGCTGCCCCAACCTCGTCTTCTTCCTCGGATCCCCGACGCATCTCCGACGAGCGCCGTCGACTCTCCGGCTACTAAACTCCCAAGGGCCATCTTGCGTGCCGCACGGTGAGCTCCCCATCTCCCGCCCATCTCCGTTAGCTCCCTCGCACGCCCTAGCTAGCTGCCGCCGAAGCACCCGAGTGCTCCGCCGTGGACCCCGTCGCCGATGAGTCTCCGGTGACCAAATGGTCACGGGCTCGTGTCGGTTACGCTCCTCATGCCGCGTAGATCCTCCCTAACCTCTCCATTTCTTCGCTAGCTCTCCCCAGCTCCACTCTCCTCGAGCTCCCGACTACGCCGCCGCCTGCGCGCGTCGTCGGCGCCCTTCCGGTGACCAAATGGTCACGGGGCCGAGCCCTTTGTGCTCAGCGCGTCGCGCAGCTCCACCCTAGCCTTCCCGCTCGCCCCGAAGCGCGCTGCATCGCCATCTTCGTCCGCGCTCGAACAGCAGCCCGCCGCGCTCATCGCCGGCGACCATTCTGGCCACCCCCGCCATCGTGCTCCCCTCCATCGTACACGGCGCAAAGAGGCCGTTCCAGAGAGCCTGGCCGCGCCCGATTTGGTGCCCCGTAGCGCGATTCCGGCCAACTCCGGCGAGGGGCCTCCTCTGTTGGGTCGCCGGAGTCGCTCCGGCACCGTCCGCCTACGTGGCTAGGCGGGCCCCACCCCTGGGTCACTGCCTGTGGGCCTGGGGGCCCCAACTGGCCACGTTGACCAAGTCAACTTTGCTGACGTGGCAGCTACTGCCACTGACATGCGGGCCCCATGCCATAAAACAAATAAAAACAAATATATAAACTACTAATTAATTAAGTTAATTAACTAAAACCTAATTAGACACTGACTGCTGGGGCCACCCACTAATTAACCCATTTTAGTTAGTTTTAAAACTCTGTTAAGGCCCTTGACAATGACATGTGCGTCCCACTGGACCCACCTGTCTGGTTTGACTGGTAAACAAACCAGTTGACCTGCTGACATCACTCTGATGTCATGCCTACGTCATCACACACTGTTTTGGATAATGTTGGAATTAAATATATAATTAAAATCAGAAAATGATTTAAATCTTTAGAAAATCATATCTTTTAATTCGTAACTCGGATGAAAATACTTTGCACATGAAAGTTGCTCAGAACGACGAGACGATTCCGGATACGCAACCCGTTTGTCCGCCACACCTCCCTAAACTATCGAACTCGTAACTTTCCCCCTCCGGCTCCTCTGCCCGAAAACACGAAACACCGGGGATACCTTCCCGGATGTTTCCCCCCTTCACCGGTATCACCTCATACCGCGTTAGAGCACCCCTAGCACCGCTACTTGCCATGACATGCATCGCCATGCATTTTTTTGCGTTATATTTATTGTTTCTTCCCCCTCTTCTCTCTCTAGACACCGAGACCGACGCCGCTGCTACCCAGTATGACTGCGAAGTTGACGACCCCTCTCTCTTGCCAGAGCAACCAGGCAAGCCCCCCCTTTTTTGATCACCAGATATCGCCTACTCTTCTCTCTACTGCTTGCATTAGAGTAGTGTAGCATGTTACTGCTTTCCGTTAATCCTATTCTGATGCATAGCCTGTCATTGTTGCTACAACTATTAATACCTTACCTGCAATCCTAAATGCTTAGTATAGGATGCTAGTGTTCCATCAGTGGCCCTACACTCTTGTACGTCTGCCATGCTATACTACTGGGCCGTGATCACTTTCGGGAGGTGATCACGGGACTTATACTGTTACATTACTTATGATACTGTTCGGAGATGGGGGCTGAAGGGGCAGGTGGCTCCATCCCGGTAGAGGTGGGCCTGGGTTCCCGACGGCCCCCGACTGTTACTTTGTAGCAGAGCGACAGGGCAGGTTGAGACCACCTAGGAGAGAGGTGGGCCTGGCCCTGGTCGGTGTTCGCGGATACTTAACACGTTTAACGAGATCTTGATATTTGATCTGAGTCTGGCTACTGGCCTATACACACTAACCATCTACGCAGGGACAGTTATGGGCACTCGACGTCGTGGTATCAGCTGAAGCCTTCGTGACGTCAGCGACTGAGTGGCGCGCGCCGGATTGGACCGTAAGCCTGCTCTTGTATTAAGGGGGCTAGTTCTGCTTCCGGCCGCGTACGCGACGTGCAGGTGTACAATGGGCGATGGGCCCAGACCCCTGCGCCCTAGGATTTAGACCGGCGTGCTGACCTCTCTGTTGTGCCTAGGTAGGGCTGCGACGTGTTGATCTTCCGAGGCCGGACATGACCCAGGAAAGTGTGTCCAGCCAAATGGGATCGAGCGTGTTGGGATATGTGGTGCACCCCTGCAGGGAAGTTAATCTATTCGAATAGCCGTGATCTTCGGTAACAGGACGACTTGGAGTTGTACCTTGACCTTATGACAACTAGAACCGGATACTTAATAAAACACACTCTTCCAAGTGCCAGACACAACCGGTGATCGCTCTCTCACAGGGCGACGAGGGGAGGATCATCGGTTAGGATTATGCTATACGATGCTACTTGAAGGTCTTCAGTCTACTATCTTCTACATGCTGCAAGACGGAGGATGCCAGAAGCGTAGTCTTCGAAAGGACTAGCTATCCCCCCTTATCCCGGCTTTCTGCAGTTCAGTCCACATATAATAGCCTTATTCCAGTTGATACCAATGCATACATATGTAGTGTAGCTCCTTGCTTGCGAGTACTTTGGATGAGTACTCACAGTTGCTTTCTCCCTCTTTTCCCCCTATCCCTTCTACCTGGTTGTCGCAACCAGATGTTGGAGCCCAGGAGCCAGACGCCACCTTCGACGACGACTACTACTACTCGGGAGGTGCCTACTACTACGTGCAGCCCGCTGACGGCGACCAGGAGTAGTTTAGGAGGATCCCAGGCAGGAGGCATGCGCCTCTTTCGATCTGTATCCCAGTTTGTGCTAGCCTTCTTAAGGCAAACTTTTTTTAACTTATGTCTGTACTCAGATATTGTTGCTTCTGCTGACTCGTCTATGATCGAGCTCTTGTATTCGAGCCCTCGAGGCCCCTGGCTTGTAATATGATGCTTGTATGACTTATTTTATTTGTAGAGTTGTGTTGTGATATCTTTCCGTGAGTCCCTGATCTTGATCGTACATGTTTGCATGTATGATTAGTGTACGATTAAATTGGGGGCGTCACAAGTTGGTATCAGAGCCGACTGCCTGTAGGAATCCCCCTTCCACACTCCTTGGCCGAAGTTGAGTCTAGACATTACTCCCATGTTCTAGTTGCGGCCATTGACAATGTAGTTGCACGAAGGTGATTCCCCATAAAAACCCTAGTGAACGTGCAAGATCGTTGAAGCACCTTAATGTCGTTCTGAGAATCCGTCATTCTAAAGAAAACGTGTCAAATCCATAAGTCATGTGATTCCACTACTTTCAGTATGATGGTGACCTCTTTGGTTTGCCCTTGGTACATTCCATGCAAACCTTTGGGGTAGTTCTTCCATTGCTAATGCATGCAATCAATTAATCCGGGCATTCCTGTAAAACCTCTCGCCTCTCCAATAACCAACAACTTTTCTATGTCCTACACATTTGATTCTCTCGGATACCCCGCTCCAAACACCTGCACCACAACGCGTGCAAACTTGACAATAGTCTTCAGGCATGTGCTCTCCCCCATTCAGACCATCTCACCGATGGCATGGGCGTCAGTACCAAGTGCAAGCATCCTCAAAGCAGTCGTGCATTTATGCTTAGCAGAGGAAGAAAGTTGGCTGCAGGAATCCCTCGTGAGCTTGAAGTAGTCATCATGTGCCACCACTCCCTCCATAACACGCAAAAATAATGGTTTATGAATACAAAAACAGCGATGAAACCTGGATCATTCGGGAAAGTTGGGTCCAGAACAAAGTAGTCCTTGTACAACAGTCGTGCTCCAGAGACCCTATCCCGATTAATATCTCTTCTCCCTTTCATTGAGCCAATGAGGTTGAGAATATGCTCCACCTACCGGTTCATTTCCTCTTGCATGCACATGCTCATGATCATATCCACGTCTTCGTCCGAATCCGACGAATCAAAAAATTGATTTTCAATCATTTTATCAAACTCCGTTGGTCCATACGCCTCGTCCGACAAAGCATCGAAATCCATCATTTTCCCTATTAATAAATCACAAAAAACCTAGGCGAACACATCAAGGGCAAGGTGCGGCCTAAAAGTTGTCGGACGTATCACGGTGGCGTCCGGGCCAACAACAATGTCAATGGCGGCGAGCACGAATGGGGGGACTACGGTGTCGTGCTGGCGGCGTTGAGGCTCGGAACAGCGACGGAGCAAGGCTGGCAGTAGAGCTACGAGACATCCAACGCGGAGGAGGAAGAAGAGAGGAGAGAGCAAATGGAATCAGTAGGTAGTGGTGGATTTGGTGCGATTTGTGATGGGTCCGGGCGTCGGGTCCGACATGGCGCACATGCTCAGGTCTCCCCATATTCGCTTTATATTTGGGTTGGATATGGGGGGTGCCGGTCAGCACGGGTGTTTGACGTTCATTTGAGGCGGCCGTCTAGGTCAATTTTTTTACCGGTTAGTGATCGTGGCGTCCGCCTGGGCATTTGAGGGGGAGGGGGGTCTAAGGCGTCCGACTGCCGATGCTCTTAGATTGGGAGAGTTGGTAGTCGAATGATTTTCTAGCTCCCGGTCTTTCCACCAGGAGTTGGAAGCAAGATCTCGATACTGAAGTTGAGGAGTTTGCGCCACTGAAGAAATACGAAGAAGCCCTAAACCTTTTTAAGTTTTCACATTGGCTAGCATTATGTGTGCAAACATGTTGCATTACATATGAATTAATTGCACACCATAAAAACAAATCATATAATGATTCTAGTAACATCAATTTAGTATTTTAGATGTTAAGATTTTTTCTTTATAGACTAAACTTATAATTTTTATGTATTTTTTAATAATATCATTGTTTCTTTAAGCTCCATGTTTTTTCTTGAAGTTTCAAACAATTGTTTGCTATGGGGTGCTTGAGTCACTTTGTCTTAAGTTCTAGTCGACTCTGTGAATTTTTTTGGCCAATTATATTAAATTTGGCTAGCTTTGCGAAATTTTATTCACTACAAGTTAGTTTATTAAATTAAACTAATATTTCTGCAATTATATTTCTAGTGTGCATCTACACTTTTACTTTTTGATGTAATTGCGTGTTCATTGCAATATTTTTAGCAGTGGCAATATTATTTACCAAACTGTATTTGCACTTCATGGTGAGAGAGGAAGTGACCAAGACTTCAAAAAGCAAAAACAGTCACCTATACTCTTAAACAAGCCCCGAGTACTAAAGGCAGTGCCTCAGTAAGGGCATGTTCGTTTTTGCAACCTAGAGTTGGGCGATCGTTTCGCTCGAGGAGGGGGAAACGTTTTGGGAGAGCAACTAGTTAACGAGCGCGTTTTCGGGAGTCTCGCAACGATCAGCGCCACTTGGCGCGCTCTCAGCCATTCGCCACGTGTCGCGCTCTGGGCGCTCCCTCTGAATTTTATTTTAATTTTTTTGCACGCGTTTTTGACTTTTTAAACGGGTTTTTT
The DNA here is from genome assembly GCF_018294505.1 of Triticum aestivum. Classification (NCBI taxonomy): domain Eukaryota; kingdom Viridiplantae; phylum Streptophyta; class Magnoliopsida; order Poales; family Poaceae; genus Triticum; species Triticum aestivum. The sequence goes on along the minus strand of NC_057809.1, from coordinate 551,658,924 downwards.
CGGGGGGTTTCGACGTTTTGGTTTTCCACCGGTTTTCCTTAGCTTTTCAACAAAAAAAATTGGAAAAAAATTTGTGCAAAAAAACGTGTTCCCTTTTTTTTCTCTTTCGCGAGAGTCACGGTTTTGCTTCCGCGAGAGGCACGGTTTTACTTTTGCGAGAGTCACGGCTGTGCATCTCGGAAAAAAAAAGAAACGCGTTTTCTGTTTTTTCTCTTTCGCGAGAGTTACGGTTTTGCTTCCGCGAGAGGCACGGTTGTGCTTTCGTGAGAGTCACGGCCGTGCCTCTCGAAAAGGAAAAAAAAACATATTTTCTATTTTTTTTCTTTCGCAAGAGTCACGATTTTGCTTTAGCAAGATGCACGGTTGTGCTTTCACGAGAGTCACGGCCGTGCCTCCTCAGAAACGGGAAAAAACGTGTTTTCTTTTTTTTCCTTCTGCGAGAGTAACGATTTTGCTTTCGCGAGAGGCACGATTGTGATTTTGTGAGAGGCACGGGCGTGCCTCTTTCGAAAAGGGAAAAAATCCGTGCTCCAGGTTCAATTTTTTCGTCTATTTTTTTCGTGAAAAAAAGTTTGTCAAAACCTATCAACATGAGATCTAGTTTTAAAAATCTCGACGCGAGGAATCCAACGGTGAAAGCGGTTCGAGATTTGAACGCACGGTTTGAGAGATAAAACGTTTTGAATAAACGGATTTACGAAAAAGGAAAAACTCCCAGGTTGCAACAAGTGGCGCGCTGCATGTGCGACACTTGTCGCAACCAGGGGAATTGGAGTGATCTTTGCAACGAGTACTCCTCAATTAGTGATTTCGACGTTTCGGCCACTCACTCGAGGAGGGAGGTGTGGCCTCCAACGATTCTTTTGCTATGGCCTATTGACCCATTTATCCTTTTTTTTAAAGAAAATGCCCTTAGCAAAAAAGGGAGCAACTAATTAACGAGCGCTCCTTCGGGAGCCTTGCAACGATCAGTGCCACTTGACGCGCTCTCAGCCATTTACCACGTGTCGCGCTCTGGGTGCTTTCTCCGAATTTTTTTTCTATTTTATTTTTCCGCACGCATTTTCGGCCTTTTAAGCAGTTTTTTCTCCGGGGGGTTTCGTCGTTTCGGTTTTCTACCGGTCTTCCTTCACTTTTGGATTAAAAAATCAAAAAAAATTATTTTTGCATGAAAAAATGCGGTTTTTTCCTCTCACGAGAGTCACGGTTTTGCTTCCGTGAGAGTCACAACCGTGTCTTTCAAAAATGAAAAAAAAACGTGTTTCTGTTTTTTCTCTTCCGCGAGAGGCACGATTTTGCTTCTGCTAGAGGCACGATTGTGCTTTCGCGAGAGTCACGGTCGTGCTTTTCGAAAAGGAAAAAAACATGTTCTCTGTGTTTTTTTCTTCCGCGAGAGGCACGGTTGTGGTTTGGCGAGAGTCACGGCCGTGCTTCTCGGAAACTGGAAAAAAACACGTTTTTTGTTTTTTTCCTTCCATGAGAGGCACGGTTTTGTTTTCACGAGAGGTACAGTTGTGCTTTTACAAGAGTCACGGCCGTGTCTCTCGGAAAAGAATAAAAACATGTTTTATGTTTTTTTCCTTCCGCGAGAGGCGCGGGCTTGCCTCTTTTGGAAAGCGAAAAACCCATGCTTCTGGGTCGGTTTTTCCGTCCGGTTTTTTTATGATTTTTTTGTCAAAGCCTATCAAAACGGGATCTAGTTTTGAAGATCTCGACGCGAGGAATCCAACAGTGAAAACGGTTCAAGATTTGGACACACGGTTTAAGAGATAAAACGTTTTGTATAAACGGGTCTATGAAAAAAGGAAAAACTCACAGGTTGCAACAAGTGACGCACATGAAGCGCGCCACTTGTCGCAACCTGGAAGGTAGGAGTGATCTTTGTAACAAGTACTCCTCAACTAGTGATTTCGCAAAAAAAGACCCTAATTGTCATAATCTGAATTATGAAAAAATGTCATGCTATTTAAAACTATCATTTATCTAATTTATATATTTACAGTGAGTATGATCAAAAGAAAAGAATGTCGTGTAATCTAGAAAAAAATCGCCATACTAAACTTTAAAAACCACCACCGTCTAGATAAAATATGTTTTATCTGGTTAAGCCTCCAATTAGATTCTATATTTTTGTTTCCAAAAACATGAAAAATCACACACAAAAATTGACATGGCGAAAAAAATAAAAATTGTCATGTCATAAAAAATAAAAAGGTGCCCTCTTAATAATAAAAATGCCAACCTCTTAAAAATAGACATGATATTGACAATTAAAATGCCGTGTTCTTAATAATAAAGCGTCTGTCCTCTTATTAATAAAATGACATGTTGTTAATTATTAAAATGCGACGCTCTTAATAATAAATTGCCATCCTTTATTTAATAAAAAATGCATGTTATTAATTATTAAAATGTGATGCTATTAATAAAAATAATAGTGCAATGTTTTGGAAGACCAAAAAATAAAACTAAAATGAATCAGGATTTTAGAATTTGTTTTCAAATGTAGTATATAGTAACTTTCACTGCAGTGTTCACCAGACACCTTGGGTCCAAGTGGTAGAAGCCTTGTCATTCCTCAAGGAAGTCGACATGTTTTTTGCTTTCCAAAACAGAAGGCAGCTGGTCCGACCGTTGTTTTTGAGGGGCCTGCGTGGCAACAGCGACCGTCCCTTTCGCGGGTGTGTGGGGGGGGAGGGGGAAGGGATTAAATCCTCCCTGGTTCCTTCCATCAACACATGGAACCAAAAAACACCACACGGTCCATCCGGGTCCAAGCGCCCATCGACGACGACAAGGCTGTCAGGTGGGCCGCGGCCGTGCGAGGCCCCGCGCTTTTCATTTGGGCGGGACACGCAGAGGAACAGTAACATCTTGCACCAAATCCAGATACTCTGGCGCTGTACTTGTGTCCCGAGTTATTGCCAAGTACCCCCCCACATTCAATAACCCCCAGCCCAGGCCAGGCCCAGGCCCAGCCAGGCCCTACCGCCGCTGGCTGGCCTTGGCCGTAATAAAAGGATCCTCAATACAGGGTAGTACTACACTTGTACGGGATTTCTCAAAAAAAAAGGTACGTACTTGCACTTGCACTTGCACGGCTAATCGCTTTACAAATCGCGCTCGCGCAGCACACACATGGCGCACACTCAATTGGGAGCAGTGAGTGCGGAGCTGCTGGGTTGCCCGACCTTTTTCCGTCAGAGTACTGGCGGTAGTAGTAGTAAACATTATCCATACGGACGCTCGCCGGATCGGCGATCGTGTCGAACGTCTTGTGGTGCGGGGCGGCCGCTCCGGAGTGCTCCCCTGTCGTCGTCGTCGGACGACGTCGCGTGCGCTTGCGCTTGCTTGCACGCCATTTTCCGGTGGATAATTAACGGGGCCTGCCGTGATATCAAATCAGCCGCCTCCCGGTGCGAAAAGGTCGAGCGAGGCCACGGATCCCGTCCTCGTCCGCTTGCTGCTTCGGCGGAGATAAGGGGTGAGGAGCCTGGATCTTGCGTTACCGTGTTGTGGTTAGATTTCTTGAGAGTGCAGCTTGGTTCTTCAATGGCGGCGCCATGATGAAGATGGCGACACCATGCGGAATCAAGGATAAGTTTTTTTTTACTCCCGATTCGCCTCCTTGTCGATGGTCTTGTCAGCATCGCAAAGCATGGTTGAGATCACCTGATCACTCTTCTTTCGGAAGGGTGTATCTGGTTGTGTCTTCGTGTTATGCGAGGTGGGGAACCCGCAATGTTGGTTCTCCCCCGATCTGTCTAGCTCAATTTAGGGTGGTCATCCAACCTTCTTTGTTGACTTCTTTTCTGGGGCGCTGATCTTTTTTTTTCGAAAAGGAGGATGATCTCGACATCTGTATCTGGGGGATGCCATGTGGTCATTTTATTAATTATTCTTGAGGATCTTACAAAGTAGAACAACAATATGTCTGAATCCGCCATCTTGGCAACATCGGCCGCTATTCCTATCCAAATGATGAAGGGGTGCAAGCTGGGCCACATATCCAGATCTCTTACCTAAGCCTAACATCTAAAGCCGGAGGCCCCCACCGAGCCATCTGCCAGGTCCGGGACTCAAACCGGTCCGACACACTCACATGTGTCGTTGCCGCCGTCTTCCACCCGTCCATCTTCAAAGCAGATCGAGGTGACGACCTTGGCAGGTCCTTCGCCATCGACGCCACCACGACGCCAAACGATGACCTCCACCTACACGAGCCTTGACAGGTCCTCCGCCATTGACGCCACCACGACGCCAGCCGACGACCTCCACCTATGCGAGTTCTTCTCTGGGGCGATGATCAGTCGTTTAGATCGTTGTCCTCGGCATCTTAAAGCTCTGACCAACGACTTTCTGTCATCGCATCAACAATGTTTCCTTGGCGCTAGCAGTGTTTCAAGGGAGAATATCTTGTGCTCCCTTATGTGCTCCCGCGCGAGCACTGCTATTAATCTAGCTCCAACGGTCATTTAAAGATGTGCGAGGCCTCAACGTGATTATAGGACTCCTATTTTCTTTAATCGCGAGCTTTCTCTGTAGACAATCTGAGATCGAATGACTCAGGAGCTCCCGGAACACCTAAGCTTAGGTGCTTCGAGAGCACTAGATATTCTCTTAGGGTTTCAAAGCAATGGAGGCATCAAGCTTCACTCATAACGGACCATTGTGAGTGCAGGAGGTAGACCATGTCGAGTTCTTCCAACACCTATGTATAATTTTTCTTTTTGTAAAAATGTCCTTATAAAGATTGGTTGTCGAGCTCTCTTTTCTTGCTCTTGGGGCTTCACCTCCCCTAGCTGCTTTATTCATTGAAGAGCGGGATCTTAACAACTCGTTTTGCATCCTCAACTACTAATGCACTTCATCTAGAACATCTTATATATGTCATTTGACTTTCTAAGATACTGTATATTGATATCGTTGATGTTCATTCCAAGTAGGAAATTTTGAGACCCATGACATCGAGCAATTGAATTGTTGTTGCCTGCGTTTTTCGACCCTAGGCATCCAAATTTAGAGTTGGTCAAAAAAATACCATGTGTGTGTGTGTGTGTGTGTGTGTGTGTGTGTGTGTGTGTGTGTTCTCTATACTATTGTTCAGTAGAGCTTGTCCCCTCTTGTTATATTACCATAAGCTTGCTCTTCAAAGCTATAATCACCCGTTTTGGGAGGACATCCCTGTTGGGAAACATAGCATGCAATTTTAAAAAATTTCCTACGCTCACGTAAGATCTATCTAGGAGATGCATAGCAACGACAGGGGGAGAGTGTGTCTACGTACCCTCGTAGACCGATAGCCGAAGCGTTTCACAACGCGCTTGATGTAGTCGAACTTCTTCTAGATCCGACCGATTAAGCATCGAACGTACACACCTCCGAGTTTTGCACACGTTCATCTCGTTGACGAAGATATGATCGGAGGCGTAAACTGTGGAGGGGAGCGCCGCACACGGCTAACAATTGTTGGTCTGTGTTCTAGGCGGCCCCTCCCCACGCATATATAGGTGGGAGGGGGAGGGGAGCAGCCATGGGGCGTCCCAAGTTAGAGGAATCCTACCTGGGGGCCTCCTCCAATTCGGCCTCCCCCCTTCCTTTTTTAGCCGGAGAGAAAAGGGAAGGGGGGAGGAGAGAAGGAAGGGGGGGGGGTCGAACCCCTTCTCCTCCTTCTCCAATCCGGCCACATGCCTAAGGGGTGGCGCGCCACCCCTTGTGGGCTGGGGTGCTCCCCTCTTATGGCCCATATGGCTCATATCTTCCCCCCGGGGGTTTCGGTAACCCCGTGGTATTCCAATAAATACCCGATACTATCCGAAACACTTCTGGTGTCCGAATACTATTATCCTATATATCAATCTTAACCTATCGACCATTTCGAGACTCCTCGTCATGTCCGTGATCTCATCCGGAACTCGAGCAACATTTGGTCACCAAAACACATAACTCATATAATACTAAATCGTCATCGAACGTTAAGCGTGCGGACTCTACGGGTTCGAGAACTATGTAGACATGACCGAGACACCTCTCCGGTCAATAACCAATAGCGAAACCTAGATGATCATATTGGCTCCTACATATTATACGAAGATCTTTATCGGTCGAATCGTTATGAGAACATACGTTATTCCCTTTGTCATCGGTATGTTACTTGCCCGAGATTCGATCGTCAGTATCTACATACCTAGTTCAATCTCGTTACCGGCAAGTCTCTTTACTCGCTTTGTCATACATCATCCCGTGACTAACTCATTAGTCACTTCGCTTGCAAGGCTTCTTATGATGTGCATTACCGAGAGGGCCCAGAGATACCTCTCCGATACTCGGAGTGTCAAATCCTAATATTGATCTATGCCAACTCAACAAACACCTTTGGAGATACCTGTAGAGTATCTTTATAATCACCCAGTTACGTTGTGACGTTTGATAGCACACAAGGCATTTCTCCGGTATCCGGGAGTTGCATAATCTCATAGTCGAAGGAATATGTATTTGACATGAAGAAAGCAATAGCAATAAAACTAAACGATCATTATGCTAAGCTAACGGATGGTTCTGGTCCATCACATCATTCTCCTAATGATGTGATCCCGTTATCAAATGACAACTCATGTCCATGGTTAGGAAACCTTAACCATCTTTGATCAACGAGCTAGTCAAGTAGAGGCTCACTAGGGACACGGTGTTTGTTTATGTATTCATATTTGTATTTAGGTTTCCGATCAATACAATTCTAGCATGAATAATAAACCTTTATCATGAATAAGGGAATATAAAATAACAATTTTATTATTGCCTTTAGGGCATATTTTCTTCAATCACATTGTACTTTGTGTATTTTATAAGGAGTGTTTTTGTTTGACTTATAATGTGACATGGAGGAGAAACAAATGCAGCCATATCAATGCACACACAAAAGATCACGCTGGTTGTAAGTGCATCTACTGCCTCCTTTGTGGTTTTGGAGTTTTCCGGACAAAAGTGGTCAATGGACTAATGTATTATATTTGTGAGTATACACCAGTGAAAGTCTTTGAATACTTGGTTTAACCAATGAATGTGACTCCTAAGAATATAAAGGAAACATTGATACATTCGGTGCACCCATTTGAACTAATCGAAGAACTGGATATTGAAGACTTAGCCCATTTATAGTTTCTTATTCTTCATTGAATCATAGGGCAATCGGTGCGAGTGAAAGTCCCTGAAGATCTGGTTGGATGCTCCGTGTGAAATTTGGATAAGTGTTGTCTGAGAAACTCATTCTCTCAAAGCATTTTAGTGAATCCTATTGAGGAAAAACCCAGTACCTAATAGCCAGAGTTATTGAGCATCACTGAAGAGTCTGTTCGAGTGAACCGACAACTTGCTAGTCTTGAAGACTGTAATCTTCTGGACGGTTAGGCGTCCGTTCAGAACACACAAGAGTCATTGTGAGTTGCCGAACAACAAGTATGTGAAGGTTTTCATGTCCATCTTAAAGATCTTCCACGGGTGATTGGACAAGATCTAAATGATCTTAGCTCAAGGAGAAGAGGATGGAGACTTGGTGTTATGAGTTAAATCTCAACCCTCCAACCAGAGGTAGAGTTATCACAACAACTTGAACTAGTGCAATAAATCAATTGTCTTCACCGAGGCTCTCATTCTATATTCACATCTGTTTACTTTGTGTAATTTGTATGTCTTGCAGAACTTGATCCCTCTCTTCTCCGAAGACTTTTCTGAAGACTTTGTTATTCCGATGTGCTTAGTTATGCTCTACTTTGTTTACGGTGTCGTTATTCTGAAGTGTACACATGTATTTGTGTTAGACTCATACCTAAGCATATCTCGGGCCGGGCCAAAAAAATCCCGGTGCAAAAAACCCAGGCCAGAGCCCGGCCTGACCCGACCATCGGGCCTACTAAATCCGGCCCGAGCCCAGCCTGAGCCTAAAAAAGCCCGACACGGCCTGGCTGGCCCGACCCGACTACGGCTAAAATCTCATTTTCCGCAAGCCCAAGCCCGTCCCAATCTGCCCGTCGGGCTCAATTTCCAAATCCGAGCCCGACCCAATGGCACACTCGAGCCTAGCCCGGCCCGGGATTTTCGGGCCGGGTTAGGTCAGGCCATCCACCCGGGCTGCCAATGGCCAGGTATAGTTAGACTAGTATTGTTACTTAGGTTTGCATGCTATCTTATGTTCTGATTTTGTCCTAGTTTTGAATACTATAGTTTTTCCTCAATCTGTATTTCTTCTATTGACTAATAAGATAGCATCCAGGTGAAGCAAACACCAATATACATGACCGTAGATATGATTATGCGAACTAAAAAAGCAACGATGATCAATACCGAACAGTTGTTGAGCCAATGGAAATTGTCACAAGCATGGACAATCCAGAGGTGGACACAACTACACAAACTAAAAACCGTGCTTACACCGGCCAACCAACCCAATTGCCAAGAGCCGTCGTAGAGCCTAGAACACCCGTTAGCATACAAGTGATGTTGGTTGTAGATCAAACTAGCGCGAGGAGACAATACCGCCAAATTTCCATATTGGACACTGACGATCCCACATCTCCAATTCACAGGTATGTCGGTGGTGAGTCTAGGCATGCCTCCTCCTCCTCAGTTGCCACCATTTTCCGTCAATCGTGACGGGATCATCCGCGCCACCGACCAACATCACCCGTCACTACCGCATACCATCACCACTCGACACCACACAAGCAACTAGCAAACCCTCCATCAGTCACCATTCTTGTCTTCAAGGCCCTATTGAAAATGATGCACCCAATGGGGAATACGAGTTAAGCGCCGTCATCATCAGATCCAGGCAACCCCATGCGTAGGGTTTCCCTCAAAGCATTTTGAAAGGGGAGTCGAGGATTTCATGTCGACGCCTTCAACAAGAGAGCGATGCCCTTGGCTTTCGCCAGCAGTCCATGCGCCCCCACCCCACGCACACACACAAAGCCGCCAAACCACCAAGACAACTACCCCCCCCCCCCCCCCCCCCCCCCGACCCCAATGTTCGCCACGACCAACACCCCGCCGCAATGGGGATGCTCTGTTGTTTGGATCGTTGCATCGGGTGGAGATGTGGATGCCGAGAGGACCGCCCCACGACCCACACGAGAGCCGACCACCCTTGCCGCAGTCCAAAGCCATCGCTAGGTGATCCGCTGCTCACCGACGAAGACGGAGGTGGAGCCCCGCCACCATCCTTGCCCCCCGCACGAGCTTCGCCCGGCGCCGGCCTCCGACGACGACGAGGCGGGAGGGGGCAGACGGCTACTAAGGCGGCGGCGACACGTAGTACACTCATCGAACGGATATAATCCCCCGTGTTTGAACATTTTGACGTCCAATCACGTATGAAAGCCCGCGCATCATGACACGACGCCGTCGTTTTCTCTCGAGGCGACCGGCCCGATCGCGCCACCCATCGCTGTAGCGAGACCACTTTAGCTTGCGTGTCGACGGAGGAAGGAAACCAAACCAAACCAGACCAGACCACGCTGTCTTGAGCCGGCGGAGCCCAGGAGGGCGACGAGGTGAGCAAGGGAACAAAAAGGAGAGCCATCCGAGCCCGATGCAGGGGGCCGGCCGGTTTTCCCGCTTCGCTCCTGCTGCCGGCCGTGTCCGTGTGTGTGTGGGAGTGGATCGGACGGACGACGGACCACGGGTGGGTTCGGCCGCCCCGCACTCCGCCCCGCGCCACGTGACCCAAAAGGACTCCGCGGGTCGCTGGCATTGGCATTGGCACCCCCTACTGGCTGGCTCTACCCCTGCTAGCAGCCGCAGCCGCAGCCACCCCACCCGGCTTCTTCCTCTCCCCCTCTCCCTCCCTCCCCGCTGGCCTGCCTGCCTGCCTGGTTCCCTCCTCCCCCGCCACGGTCGCTGTCGCAGGATCACCACCACCCGTAGCTCTCTCCAGGCTCCAGCAGATCAGTAGCAGGAGTAGGCCGCAGCCGAAGCGGCAGCGCCTGCCCAGCTCCGCCGCTGCCGCCGTCGATCTCCGCCACCATTCCACCCACCCGCCAAAAAGAGCCCCCACACGCCGCCGCCCGAGGCAGGCTAGCCCGCTCGCTCCCTCGCTTCGTGAGCCGCGCGCGCGCGGTCGCCGCTCCAGCAACGCAGGAGGCCGGGCCTGTGGCCGCGAGGCTCGCGGCGCTCAATTGGCCTGCCGGGGGACGCCACGCCACGCGGCGGGCCTTTGTCCGGAATATCTCCCGCACGGAAAAAGCTACTACTACTAGAGCTAGCGAGCGAGGGAGCCTGGTGCGATTCCTCCCCAAATTTTAATTGGCTTCGGCAGCCGCGCCAGCCAGCGGCGAGCCCGCCCGCCCGCCCGCCCACCAGCCGGAGGTAGGGGAGGGGAGGAGCACTGGAGTAAAGAGGCCCGGGGATTTTATTAATGCGGCTTAGCGAGCGGGCGGGGTAATTATTTTAGCGCCGCTGTCTCGGCTGGGAACTCGCGAAAGCTCGCCTCTTTTGAGGCCCGCCCCCGCCCCCGCTCGCCGCCTCCTCCGCCCAACCCCTCCGCGCCGCGCTCCCGCTCTCTCTCCCTCCCTGCCGCTGGGAGCACTTGTTTTCTTCTGGGTACCAGTGCGCGCTTGCTTTCGCTGGGGGTGGTCGTCGCGCATTCCCACAAGCATATGGTGCGCATTGTGCGGGATGGGGAGTAGTAGTAAATTGGGGGAAGGCATGGAGGAGAAGGGGGGGAGGGTGGGGATGGGCAAGTACGCGGCCAGGCGGGGCTGGAGGCGCCTGGCGGCGGTCGCCTGGCTGGTGGCGGCGGTGGCCTGCTCGGCCGCCGTGCACTGGCAGCTGCGCCGGGAGACCATGGAGCGCGCCGAGGAGCGGCTCGTCAGCATGTGCGAGGAGCGGGCCAGGATGCTGCAGGAGCAGTTCGGCGTCACCGTCAACCACGTCCACGCGCTCGCCATCCTCATCTCCACCTTCCACTTCGAGAAGAACCCCTCCGCCCTCGACCAGGTGAGCAAACAACATAATAGGGACTGCCGATTTGTTTCTTCCTCTTCCTCCTCGATGCATTCGTTAATTCATTCACTCATTCATTCCTATGTCACCGCGTGCTTCCAATCCCGCGGCAATGGCGGGCTCCAGAAATCCTAAACAAGTATAGTACTCCTAGTAAAACACGGTTGTTGCATCTCTTTAAAAAAGGATATTTCCTCGTGGTGGCTCGATGCTTACAGAGTTGCAGGCTAGTCGTTTAGCGCCGCATTATTGTTTTAGTCGGTCCGTTGTGGGCCTCTTGATCTTTGAATATGTGGCGTTCTTGGAGCGGTTGTGTTTCTTTTCTATGCTCCAAACCTCCAAGACACAGAGTCAGAGACGTCTCTGAACTACTAGGCCGGTAGAAGAAGAACATTGCTCTGTTTGTTTTTGGAGTGGTTAATGGTTGGGTTTGGCCAGTGCTTGACCCACTCCATTTGTTTATGCTCACAGCCGTAGCGATGCAGTGCTGGCTGCGGTTGTCCAGTGATGGGTTCTTGATCCTACTTTTTTCTCCTAAAATATTCCCCTAAAGGTGCCCTCTTTTGGGAATTCCGAGCCCGCTGCTTTTGTTGATTAAGTGGTAGCTTTAGACTTTTAGGAGTGCCTTGGCAAGGCAATATGGTATTTGAAGGCACATTCTGGTTGTTGCAACAAGCAACAATGAGTAATGCCCTAATTTGGTTGGTGGCCCTAGTTGCTATCTTTTTTTCTTCTTCTTTCAAACAATGCCCTTTTTTTAGTTATAAGAATCACATGGATTAGGTGCAGCTTTAACTTGATTGTTTCTTACTTTCTTGGATGCTCTTGGTAATTAAGTCTCAACCCATCAGTTCACTGCTGGTGTGCTTTACCTTACATTTTGGTGAAAATTTTGCTGCAGGATACTTTTGCGAAGTACACGGCAAGGACATCATTCGAGCGTCCACTGCTAAATGGGGTGGCTTACGCACAGCGCCTCTTCCCTCACGAGAAGGAAACGTTTGAAAGACAGCATGGATGGATTATGAGGACTATGAATCGAGAGGCTGCACCTCTCCAAGATGAGTATGCCCCGGTGATTTTCTCCCAGGATACGGTCTCCTACCTTGCGCGCATGGACATGATGTCTGGGGAGGTGTGATTTCTTACTGCATGATGGTTTCTTCTGTCTGTCGATTCTTAGTTCATTGAGGGCAGGGGACACAGTTGTGTTGCCAGTTTTAAGTTTGGTTCAGTGTAAATAATCCGTTTGTTTCGCATGTAGGAGGACCGAGAAAACATCTTGCGTGCGAGGGAAACTGGCAAACCTGTGTTAACAAACCCATTTCGGCTTCTTGGGTCGAACCACTTGGGCGTAGTACTCACTTTTGCAGTGTATCGCCCTGATCTACCTGCTGATGCATCAGTTGAGCAACGTGTGGAAGCAACTGCTGGGTAAGATGATTGGACTATCTTCCAAATATATGACCCACAAAACCTGTATTTGCATGTCATTTCTTTAGTGTTGGCTATACAGTACTTCAATGCATCAAAGCAGATGATTCGACATAGCATACAATGACCTAGAGAACTTGCATTAATGTATCATTATTCATACATATATAGTACTAACTTATTGTCCTTCTTTCTTTCATTCAGCAATACAAAGGTCCTTTCTAGTGTGATAGCCCAACATATTTAGAGTTTTGTACCAGAAATATAACACAAACATATACTTAACTATTTTGTGAGTGTGGCCTCCTGAGTCATGACTCTAATCTAATCGAATCCCCACTGACAGCTATCTTGGTGGAGCTTTTGATGTGGAGTCACTTGTGGAAAATTTGCTGAGTAAACTTGCTGGCAATCAGGATATATTGGTGAATGTGTATGACGTCACAAATGCTTCAGAGCCTATGGCCATGTATGGATCTCAAACACCAGATAATAAAGTGGACCTCTTGCATGTTAGCATGCTTGATTTTGGAGATCCGTTTAGGAAGCATGAAATGAGGTGCAGGTTAGTAGCTTCTTCCATGACACTGACTTTGTTGGCTCATTGTCCTTCCACTAATGTTGGTAAGTTGTGCAGGTATGGGCAAAAGCCTCCATTGCCGTGGTCTGCTATTAGTAATCCTATGGGCTGCTTTGTCATATGGATGCTTATTGGGTATATAATTTGTGCTGCATGGTCTCGGTATGACAAAGTTTCAGAGGATTGTAGAAAAATGGAAGAGCTCAAAACTCAAGCAGAAGCTGCTGATATTGCAAAGTCTCAGGTTTGACATTTATTTGTGTGCTTAGGCTACTTGACGTTCTTCCGTACATAAGAATTATATACTTATGCAAGTTTTCTTCTTTGCAGTTTCTGGCAACTGTATCTCATGAAATTAGAACTCCTATGAACGGCGTCCTTGGTATGAATATCTTCCTTTCGGATACATACATAATGTCCACTCTTAGGACTTGGCCATCTTAAAACATTACCTTTTGTTGTAGGGATGCTGGACATGCTTTTGGGGACAGATCTGACTATGACTCAGAAAGATTTTGCTCAGACCGCTCAGGATTGTGGCAAAGCATTGATAATACTGATAAATGATGTCCTTGATCGAGCAAAGTTTGAAGCTGGAAGGTTGGAACTTGAGGAAGTGCCTTTTGACTTGCGAACGCTGACGGACGATGTGATCTCCTTGTTTGCCTCAAAGTTAAGAGCGAAGTGCATAGAGGTATCTTACTATTGCATAAATGATTCAATATCTTTACTATGCTTTCATAGTCATAATGGATGCGGACTACCTGTAGTGATTGTTTGCAGCCGAGCGGAAACAGACAATACAATTCCACAAATGCCATTCTTCTATATACCTCCTTTCCTGTAGCACATTATTTCCTAATATTTCCCTTATTGCCGCAGCTTGCAGTGTTTGTGAGTGACGATGTTCCAAAACTTGTCACCGGAGATCCTTGGAGATTTCGACAGATACTGACAAATTTAGTGGGCAATGCAGTCAAAGTAAGCATTCAACTTTCGGTATCATAGCATTATCTGTTTATTGCATACTTTGCAACTTTGAATAATGTTGAGTTTTTGTTATTCTGTACAAAAACATCCATAAATTATTCTGAATCCATTCATTATCAATTTTCCAGTTCACAGAACGGGGCCATGTTTTTGTGCGGGTCTCTCTGGCTGAGAACTCAACTATGGAAGCTAAACGAGCCCCCAATGGAAACCTCAATGGGAAAGATTGTAAAGTTGAGCCTACAGCTAATGGTGCCTTCAATACTTTGAGTGGGTTTCAAGCTGCGGATGAACGAAATAGCTGGGAATATTTTAAGCTGTTGCTCTCTGATAAGGAGTTACTTTCTGATGAGCTCGAGGGTAAAAAATCTAGCCAAAATGATTCCGATCACGTGACCTTGATGATAAGCATTGAGGATACAGGTGTTGGTATCCCACTGCATGCACAAGATCGTGTTTTTACGCCTTTTATGCAGGCAGATAGTTCAACTTCAAGGAATTATGGTGGAACTGGTATTGGTTTAAGCATCAGCAAATGTTTGGCTGAACTTATGGGCGGGCAAATAAGTTTCATCAGCCGTCCTTCCATTGGGAGTACATTTACATTCTCAGCGGTTGTGAAGCGTGCATCCAAAGATACTTCATGTGCTTCAGAGAGGAGCTTGTCCGAGGCACTACCAACTGCCTTTAGGGGAATGAAGGCGATTTTGGTAGACGGGAAACCTGTGCGTAGTGCTGTGACAAGATATCACCTTAACAGGCTGGGAATAATTGTTCAAGTTGTGAATAATATGAGTATGGGAATTCAAGCCTTTGGGAAAAATGGTGCAACAGAGTCAAGGTGAGTTTTCTGTTGTCATTTTCAATTCCTAACAGAACTTATCACTGGAATTTTAGAAATAGAGGACAAATAACCGCTCAACTGGTTTCTAGCTGTATAGGAAATGGTATTTTATTACTAGTACGAGAGGAGCTTTCACATGTGCTCTGAGAGGCTAATGTTCCCATATTAATTAGGGGTAGGGAGGTAGAAAGATTCACACTACTTTCAGGTAATAGTTTTGTAGGAAGTGCAATTTTCCAAACGTAATATATTGTATCACTAATACAAGAGGAGCTTTCACATGTGCCCTGAGATGCTAAAGTTTCCAATATTAATCAGGAGTAGATAGGTAGATGTAGTGAATCACGCAGGGTGTTTGGCAAGTTGTAGTTAATCGAATGACCGGAATGTCTCTGTGAGCCAAATTCAGACACACAGAGATAAAGCACTCGGAATTTTCTCTGTGAGTCAAGTGACAGAAATCAAGAATGAAGCAATTTCTGTGCAATTTATTCCACCTCAATGGGGATTTCAATATACAAGATTGAGAGATAGAAGAGGCTGAGATTACAACGTGTTAGTAAGAAGCTCAGTTTAGATTTTTTATTTGTTTCGGGCTCAGTTTAGATTCTACTCCCTCCGTTCCAAAATAGATGACTCAACTTTAGTATAAAGTTAGTACAAAGTTGAGTCATCTACTCCCTCTGTCCCACAATATAAGAACGTTTTTGACACTACATTAGTGTAAAAAATGTTCTTATATTATGAGACGGAGGGAGTATTTTGGAACGGAGGGAGTAGCTATGTGGGTGGACGTTGTGCTGCGCATGAGGTGGACTAGGACGGTGCAGTTGCATTGCATGCGGTAGACTTGGCAGAGCAGGTGCTTGTCTAACAACAGATGTTTTTTCAACTAAAAATATAAGACCTGTGAAGGACCAGAACTAATCCTCAATACCAAGTACTTCTATTTATGTGCCATAAATTCTTCTTCAACACCTGCTTAGTCTCTTTTCTCCATTTACTTTATTTCTTTGTAGAGAAAAACCGTCGATGCTTTTTATTGAGAATGACATCTGGAGGCCCGAGACAGATACTCAGTTACCGAGTCGTCTACGTACGCTCGGGATGAATGGTCAGGCGCATGAGCTACCCAAGCTGATCCTTTTGGTCACATCTGAAGCTGACAAGGACAAGTACGGATCCACGTTCAATACTGTGATGTGTAAACCCTTAAGAGCAAGCACAATTGCTTCTTGTCTACAGCAGTTGCTAAAAGTAGATATACCTGCAAGGAAAGAAAATCAAAATAGGCCCTCATTTCTTCGTAGCCTGCTGGTTGGGAAGAATATATTGGTTGTAGATGACAATAAAGTAAATCTACGGGTTGCTCAAGCCGCACTGAAGAAGTATGGTGCCAAGGTTCATTGTGTTGAAAGTGGCAAGGATGCTATCTCCCTACTTCAACCTCCACATTGCTTCCATGCATGTTTTATGGACGTTCAAATGCCTGAGATGGATGGGTATGATTCTGTGTACTCATCACTCTGCTGCAACTGTTATTTCTAACTTTATCTCTTCTTATAAAGAGCCAAACTGTTATTTGTTTGGGTTTTACTTAGGAAAGAAGTTATAATTATGTTCTCCAGGCTTTATGTATCAAGTTTTGTTGCTTGATAGTCTCTCATCCTTATTGACTGCTGATTATCAATGTGATGTACTCTTCAGGTTCGAGGCTACTAGACAAATACGAGAAATGGAGAAGAAAGCGAACGAGGAAAAGAGAGAACAGTCGAGTTCAGGGGAAGGTTCGACATTTGTTGAGTGGCATTTGCCTGTTCTTGCAATGACGGCTGACGTCATTCAGGCGACCTACGAAGAGTGTATGAAATCGGGGATGGATGGCTATGTGTCCAAACCGTTCGACGAGCAGCAGCTATACCAAGCGGTCTCCAGATTAGTGGTGGGAACAACTGATTCGGCCTCATGATCTGATCGGTCGAAGCCGGATCCGACGCCTCGTTGGTTGAAGCGAAGCCAAAGCTGACTCTGACTCTTACAAACCTGACACGGATATCTCCGCAACACTTTGGATGAAAAGACGAAGGCGCCTTGAGCTAGTGAACTTCGTTGCAGGCCGAGGTAAGGTAAACGACGGTGCGCGCCGCGGCGGGCATGCATTTCTGCTGCTGCTGCCCAGGGGGGGAAGATGAAGATGAAGGAGGTGGCTCGAGATATACTAGGTAGATTAGGATTTTTTGGTTTGCTGTTGGTGGTAGGCAGATGTATGTATGATGTTGTGTCTCCTGTCTGTTCATTCTTTGAACATACATAACATCTCTGTGCTGTGATGTGCTGTGCTGCACTCGCCTGAGCTCCGGAGTCCGCTGAGAAGAAAATATGTGGTGGGCTTTTGGGTTGCCTCCTCTCCCTCTCCGCCGCGTGTTCGTACTATGATTGATGATCATCGATACATCGTGGAACTTTTGATGCAAACTGTTGGGTGTAGGCAAACTGGGCGTGTGTCTTTTTTGTCTGGCGAGATGCTGAATTTGCTAGGCCTCTTGCTCAGCTGCTCCGTTCCTCCCTCTGAAAATCGACACATTTGCTGCTGGCAAGTTGCCTGCAAAAACGAATTGGTGCATGTCGATTTTCTGGGCAGCTCAAAAACAAATTGGACGGCTCAAAATTTCGATTTACACCGGTTTTTTTACAGTCGATCTGGTTGGATGTCTGTATTGCTGATGCTACTACTACTAGTAGTACTTGATATGAAATGCAGGGCAGCATCAGTACTGGCTTTCTTCTGCCATGGTGTTTGACTCATTTTTATTTTGCCGCGGCGGAACCGAGCATGGGCAGGCGCGTTTAATTGGTCCGAGCAGTGCGCAGTGCTCCTGCGGCGTAGACTGCAGCGCTGCAATCGAACGGGCAGGTTTCCTGTATGGCGTCTGGCACGGAAGCGGAAGCTGGGCGGCACAGGCCTGTCGACCAGCGGGCAGCGAACCTTCCGACGCAACGCGCGATTTATTACTGCTCCATCCGACAGCCTGAACCATGCTCATCCTGTGCCGGCAATGGTGCAGCATGCTGCATGCATGCAAATGCACGAGAGGTGCCGGACAAGGGTAGAAAATCCTTGTTCCTATGGTAATCTTATTGCGTCGGAGGGACTTTACTTTTACTGTCTTACAGTGTTGACCCGTTTGTGATAGTTTAGCACGGTTTGACCCTTATTTGTAAAATAGTTCGGATCTGACCCTTTTTAACACGCTAGTAACCCTGGCGTCTAGGATGCATTGAAGACGCCAGGGTCCTTAGCATCTGGCCCTGGCCCACCTTCCTGGTCAGGCAAGTTAACCATATGACATGGCAAATTTCGCTCCCGACCTTAGGCGCCAAGAACCTTGGCGTCTACCCCTAAGAAATAAGTGGCCACATGGAGAGTGTGTCGGGCCCATCCCACACCCACACACTCTCCAATCCCAATCTTACACCCCAACCAAGAGCAACACAGGAGAGCTCCCCCACTCTCCCACCTCAAGGCTCAATCAAACCCTCCTCCAAATTTTGTTTTCTTCGGTGAATCATTCTCTCCCTTGGTGTCTGAGGTTTTCTCCTCCGGATCCCTAAATTTTGTTGGTAATTTCTTGTTATTTTAGTGGCATTTTGTAACCCTAGGTGGAACCTTAGTTTCTAGCTTTCTCCAAATCCTTGGGTATTGGGTATCTTTCAATCACTTTGTTGATGTGGTAGTAGTAATAGGATATGCATGTTGTGAGTACAAATGACGATTTTGATTTATATGATGATCTATGGTTAGGGTTAGGTTTTGTGTTAAGCAAATGACATGATTTATTTAGTACATAAGTTTTAATGTGTCTTTGAAACAACTCATTAGTAATGGCATGATCCATATATAGTTGTCATTGATTCATTAGAGTTGCACTTGTTTTTTAAACAATGCATTATAGTTGCCATTCATACATTTTATTTTTTGTCCTTTTAGATGGATGATAGACTTGTTAATTTTCATTATTTGTGTTAGAATAAAACGCTAATGCAAGATCATAGACAACACACCGAGGCACGATATTTGTTAACGAGGTTCATCGATATGGCTACATCCCCGGGGCATGACTACGGGCGCTCCTCTCCAAGATACCGCAACACCGGCCGCCCGGGCGCCGACACAAGCCGTCGGCTCCCCCGCGTACCTGTTGCTATCAAGTCGTCATGGGTTACAACGTGTGGTGCCCCTCCGTATATAAGAGGCCTTAGGATACAAGTGTCTGACTCCTACACAACTCGTACCTAACCACACCAATTACAACTCCAAGTCCACGTAACCCCTTGCGTACATAATATTCGACACAAATATAACAAACTCCACCTTGGCGAATATTCTCCACCACTTAGAAGTCGTCCATGCTCGAACCTCCATGTACTCCGGACTTGGGTTGTCTCCTTTGTAGCTTACTGAGAGCTACCTGATGGGCCAGACCCGCCGCCACCGTGAGACTCCACTGCTACTCTTGCAGCTCCACTCCCCATGGCTCCACCTGCAATAGTGCTCCCTTGCAACTAGTAAAGATGCGAAACCGTCCTCTCTCTCCTATCATCACAGTCACCCCATCTTCCATGATTTCCATGGTCTTCGTATCCCGATCACAACAGAATTCCGTACCACCATCATGAAGAACACCAAGCGAAATTAGATTCCTCCTTAGCCCTGACACATGCCTGACTCCCCGAAGCATCCGCTCAACTCCGTCAAACATCTTAATTTTGATGTCACCTACTCCAGCAACACGATAACCTGTATCATCGCCCACATAGGCTAAACCAAACTCACCAGACTTGTACGAAGAGAACCACTCCCTGTTGGGCGTCGCGTGAAAAGAGCAAGCTGAATCCAACATCCACGCTTCAGTTTTTGTTGACCGCATTTTTGATACTACGAGAACATCACTACTGTTGTCCGAGTCATCACCACGAGTAGCCGCATTAGCACTTGCCCCACCCTTCAGTTCTGGGCATTCCCTCTTTATATGTCCCCAATCCTTGCACCTGTAGCACTGCACCTTTTTCTTCTTTTTCTTCTCCGCCTCTTCCCTTCCTGAGCTGATAACCTTGAACTGCCAACCCCAAACCTTGAGTACTCTCCTCTGTAGCATTCTTTTGCTTCCTCAACTCATGTCCAAGCAACGCTGCAGTGACTTCCTCATTATTGACGGTTGCCTTTCCATGTGTCAATGTAATGACCAAAATGCTCATAGGACGGTGGCAACGAAACAAGAAGAAGTAGTGCCTTATCCTCGTCCTCGATCTTCACATCCAGACACGCTAGATCCGTGACCAACTGATTAAAGGCATTCACATGCTCCACAAGATCCGACCCCTCCCGCATCTTCAGCCCATAGAACTTTTGTTTCAAATACAGCTTATTGATCGCCGACTTGGACATATAACAATTTGCCAACTTGTCCCAAATTTCCTTAGGAGAATCTTCGTCCATGACATGATACATGACCTGATCCGCAAGACAAAGCCGTATGGTAGCGGCCGCCTGCACTTGCATATCCTCCCACGCATCATTGTCGACCTTGGCCGGCTTCGTCTCCTGCAAACCCTTCAAGATTCCGTGTTGCGCCAGAATATCCTTGACTCTTGTCTGCCATAGACCGAAGTTACCCGTGCCATCGAATTTCTCCAAATCAAACCTGGTGAATCCCGACGCCATGCCGAGCCGTGATCTAACCGACCTGTTGCCGCCGGTCTTACCGCCCTTTTCTTCTGCGACTTCCTCATGAAAAAGGTCGCTGATCCCGTATTCCTCGTCTGAAGCCACGACGCAGTCCGCGGTCTACCAAGAAATCTGACTTGCACAACCTTCTTGTCTGTGCCTTTGCTGCCTCGCATCGCCGAACTTTTATTACTGCTGAAACAACCCACGACCTTACCTTTTCCTTCCCTGACATGGAAATCAAAATCACAGACCGCGCAGATATATCCAATCCAATACAGTACCAATCTCCAACGGACCAAACATGCATGCACACGGCTCCTTGAATCACAAATTAGCAGGCCTGTCCCCTGGACCCAAAACGCACACGCACACATGTATCATCAGATAGGTTCACCGCATGTATGTTAGTCCCCTTGACTCCTGCCACAATACGATTTTTCTATCCTTGTGCACCGCACTCCGTCCGAGAAACCTACTGCTTTGGCCTTCCCACAACCTTGCTCATGATACCACTTGTTAGAATAAAACGCTAATGCAAGATCATAGACGACACACCGAGGCACGATATTTGTTAACGAGGTTCTCCAATATGGCTACATCCTCGGGGCATGACTACGGGCGCTCCTCCCCAACATACCGCAACACCGGCCGCCCGGGCGCCGACACAAGCCGTCGGCTCCCCCGCGTACCTGTTGCTATCAAGTCGTCATGGGTTACAACGTGTGGTGCCCCTCCGTATATAAGAGGCCTAGGATACAAGTATCCGACTCCTACACAACTCGTACCTAACCACACCAATTATAACTCCAAGTCCACGTAACCCCTTGAGTACATAATATTCGACACAAATATAACAATTTGGACATAACGACATTTGTCACCAAAAATGCAAGTGACAATGAGAAAGTGGTGGTATTTGACACAAGTCCTAGTTATGATGAGGTTGTTCTAAAAGTAAGAAATATCTGAACTAATAGGAAGATATGATATTGGATGTAGGTAATCATGAGTATTATTGTTGACATTACCCCTGAGGTAAATAAGTGGAGAGGTGAAACTATAAACCCCCATCTTCCTATGTGTTTGACTGACATTTTGCTCCATAAATATGCAATGCGTGTCAGCAATTGTGGAAGAATAAATGATAGTTGAGTATGTGAACTTGCTAATCAAAGCTCTTGCATAGACTTTTTCCGATAATATGATAAATTGCAATTGTTTCAACGACTGAGATCATAGTTTGTTAGTTTTCAGTGAAGTTTGTGATTCATACTTTATGTTGTGAATAAATTGTTGCTTGATCATGAGAAGTTTTATGATAAACATTTGCTGCTATGTTATTAATCATGATGCTACCATGTCCGTATTTTTGTTTTATCGACACCTCTCTCTCTAAACATGTGGTCATAATTATCGAGTTCGGCTTGCGCTTGAGGATAAGCGAGGTCTAAACTTGAGGGAGTTGATACGTCCATTTTGTATCATGTTTTCCTAGTGTTATTTATAATGTTTTTATCATTATTACACTTTGTGATGCAATTCTAATGACTTTTCTTTCTTAGTTACCGGCAGCTGGAATTCTGGACCTAAAAAGCTACAACAGAGATACCTATTCTACAGAGCTCCAAATGACCTGAATCTTCACGGAGATTTTTCATTGAATATATAAAAAATACTAGAGCAAAGAAATACCAGAGGGGGCCACCAGTTTCCCACAAGGCAACAGAGCATGACCACCCCTGGGCGCGCCCTGATTTTTGTGGGGCCCACAGCTAGCCTCCGGTGCACATCTTCTGCTACATGAAGGGTTTTGACCTAGAAAAAGGAGCAGGACTTTTGGCATGAAGCGCCGCCATCTCGAGGCGGAACTTGGGCAGGAGCATTTTTGCCCTCCGGTAGAGCGATTCTGTCAGGGATAATTCCCTCCATGAGGGGGAAATCGAATCCATCGACATCACCAACGATATTCTCCTCGTGGAATGACCAATCTTCATCAACATATTCACCAGCACCATCTCCTCTCAAACCCTAATTCATCTCTTGTATTCAATATTTGTATCAAAACCTAGATTGGTACCTGTTGGTTGCTAGTAGTGTTGATTACATCTTGAAGTTGATGCTAGTTGGTTTATTTGGTGGAAGATATATGTTCATATCCTTAATCATATTCTATACCCCTATGATCTTGAACATGAACATGATTTGTGAGTAGTTACTTTTGTTCTTGAGGACATGGGAGAAGTCCGGTTATAAGTAATCATGTGAATTTGGTATCTGTTTGATATTTTGATGACATATATGTTGTTGCTTCCTTTACTTGTGTCATGTGAACATCGACTATATGACACTTCACTATACTTGGGCCTAGGAAGACATTGTGAAGTAACAAGTAGATGATAGGTTGCTAGAGGGACATAAGCTTATATCCTAGTTTGTGCGTTATTCCGTGATTTGGATCAATATGTTTCATGCTAGGGTTAGATTTATCTTAATTCTTCTTTCGTAGTTGCGGATGCTTGCGAGAGGGGTAATCATAAGAGAGTTGCTTGTTCAAGTAAGAACAACACCCTATCACCGATCCACCAACATATCAAATTATCAATATAGCGAACGCGAATCAAATAAACATGTTGAAAGTGACTAGACAGTAATTCCCATCTGTTCTCGAGAACGCTTTGCTTTATATAAGAGAACTTTATGACTTTTCCTTTGCTATAAAAAGGATTGGTCCACCTTGCTGCATTTTGTTACCGTTGTTACTTGTTACTTGCTACGAATTATCTTACTACAAAACTATCTGTTACCACGACTTTTAGTGTTTGCAGAAAATACCTTGCTGAAACCACTTGTCGTTTCGTTCTGCTCCTCATTGGGTTCGACATTTTTACTTATCAAAAGGACTACGAATGATCCCCTATACTTGTGGGTGATCACAGACCCGTCAGGCATTGCAAAGCAAGCGCAACATGGCTCATGTTGCAAAACCACCTGCAAGCGAAACTTGGCTCTTGTTGCAAACCCGTCGGATGTTTCCAAAGCGAGTGCAACATGTCTCATGTAGCAAACACCCAAGCGCAACATGGATCATGTTGCAAACCCTAAACCATCAGTTTTCGCGCACGGGATCCAATGCCTTTGGAAGCGGTTGATCTACCCACGTTTCAGCCAGCCGACGCATAGCACACGCCATATTGTAAACATTTAAAGTCTTTTTCTATGAAAAAAACAAAAAGGTAGGGTAACCGGGTAATCTATATCAGGACCGACCTTCCTTGGCAATCCACACTAGTGGCCACACGCGCAGCCCGTAGCAGCCTGCCCTGTCAAGAAATGGGCCTCGAGCTGGTGCAAAAATGTCCTGCATACAACTAGCTTGTTCTTCTGACCTGATGTGGCCCGGTAGCGCGTTGTTGCATGTTGCCCCACGGAGAGTTTGGTTGATCCTATTCCGCGCCTTTATTGCCAGTTATAGGCTATTTCGCCAACCAGGGCACACCCCATGTATTAGGTGTAGTAGCAGGTCAACCCATATTCTTCCTGTGTTTTTTCTATGTTTTTCACCTAGATATTTCGTGTTTCTCTTTTTTCTTTTCTTTTTTTCTTTTTAAAAAAATTCGCAACTTTGCCTCAAATTTTTGAATCTTTTCAACCTCGTGAACATTTTTCAAATTTCATGATTTTTTCAATTCATCTTTTTTAGTTTTTTTAACTCTAGTGAAAAATTTCAGTTTTTTTGCATTTTTAGTATTTTTTAAAAAATCTCCAAAAATAATCCAAACCCGTAATTTCCCCAAAACCCACAAACTTTTTGCATATTTGTGAACTTCTTTTTCAAATTTGATGATTTTTTTGTTTCAAATCCATGTTTTTTTTCTCCAAAATCACCGCAAACATTTTCAAAATTGTGATCTTTTTTGAAATTCATGACTTTTTTTAAATTCGTGAACTTTTTTGAATTCATGTACATTTTCTGATTTTCTGCGTTTTTTCTGAAGTCAATAGTTGACCGGTCAACCGTCGACCACTCACATGTGACCGAGTGAACCATGGCGTTTCTGGGCCGAGCGACCACGTCGCACATGGTATTGGGTCGGCCCGGAACCGCAGGATGCACTTGTTCTCCTAGCCGACGCTTAAGGCGCCAACTAGGTGGTCTCGAGACTTGAGTTTTTTCTTCGCCATCTTCCTTCTATTATTAATGTCTCACCGAACGTTCTACCGGGTCAGACCTGACCGCATCGCACACTAGCACCCCATGCATTTCCATCACGACCATTGTGCAATCAGAGATGTGTACATTGAGGAAACACTCCTCCGAGGTGTGGTCGATGTGACAGTTGTCACAGACCATGGCAACCAGTTGCGAGGTTGGGATATGCTAGTTCTGACATGTAAGGCCGGGACGGCCTCTAGCCCATGTTATCCATAACATGGGTGCTGGGTCTTCGCCCTCGTCCTCTGAGTCAGAGGTCGGGAAACGATGGTCCGTCTGGCCTAACCAGTTATTTACGCCCCGACTGGTCTGATGATGTAGACGTTCGAATATTGCGTGTTGGTATGTGGCTCCTGAGTTCTGAAGCCCAAACGGGTATGAGGGACCCGACATCGGTGGTGACGATGCCATTGTTGATGTGGATGCCGATGAGATGTGCCAGAGTGCTGGCAGGCACACATGGAGGTCGGCGTGGCTGTTGACGATGAAGGCCACGACGCCTACGTAGATGAGGTGTGCTGGGTGGGACGGTGGGTTGATGTCGAACCGGCCTACCTCGTCCGCGGTGAACATGAGAGAGCCAAAGGTTAGGCTCTCCCCTGAAGGAAATATGCCTAGAGGCAATAATAAAGTTATTATTTATTTCCTTATATCATGATAAATGTTTATTATTCATGCTAGAATTGTATTAACCAGAAACATAATACTTGTGTGAATACATAGACAAACAAAGTGTCACTAGTATGCCTCTACTTGACTAGCTCGTTAATCGAAGATGGTTATGTTTCCTAACCATAGACATGAGTTGTCATTTGATTAACAGGATCACACCATTAGGAGAATGATGTGATTGACATGACCCATTCCATTAGCTTAGCACCCGATCGTTTAGTATGTTGCTATTGCTTTCTTCATGACTTATACATGTTCCTATGACTACGAGATTATGCAACTCCCGTTTATCGGAGGAACACTTTGTGTGCTACCAAACGTCACAACATAACTGGGTGATTATAAAGGTGCTCTACAGGTGTCTCCAAAGGTACATGTTGGGTTGGCGTATTTCGAGATTAGGATTTGTCGCTCCGATTGTCGGAGAGGTATCTCTGGGCCCTCTCGGTAATACACATCACTTAAGCCTTGCAAGCAATGCAACTAATAAGTTAGTTGCAAGATGATGTATTATGGTACGAGTAAAGAGACTTGCCGGTAACGAGATTGAACTAGGTATTGAGATACCAACGATCGAATCTCGGGCAAGTAACATACCGATGACAAAGGGAACAACGTATGTTGTTATGTGGTCTGACCGATAAAGATCTCTGTAGAATATGTAGGAGCCAATATGAGCATCCAGGTTCCGCTATTGGTTATTGACCAGAGACGTGTCTCGGTCATGTCTACATTGTTCTTGAACCCGTAGGGTCCGCACGCTTAACGTTACGATGACAGTTTCATTATGAGTTTATATATTTTGATGTACTGAAGGTTGTTCGGAGTCCCGGATGTGATCACGGACTTGACGAGGAGTCTCAAAATAGTCGAGACATAAAGATCGATATATTGGATGACTATATTTGGACACCAGAAAGGTTCCGGGTAAGATTGGGACAATACCGGATCACCGGGAGGTTATCGGAACCCCCCGGGAGGTATATGGGCCTTATTGGACCTTAGTGGAAAGGAGGGGAAAGGACAAAGGGAGGGGGCGCCCCCCCAAGCCCAATCCGAATTGGGAGGGGGGCTGGCCCCCCCTTTCCTTCCTCCCTCCTTCCTCTTCCTTCCCTCTCCTACTCCTAATAGGAGAAAGGGGAGTCCCACTCCTGGTGGGAGTTGGACTCCCCCCCTTGGGCGCGCCATCCTCCTTGGCCGGCCCCTTCCTCCACTCCTTTATATACGAGGGCAGGGGGGCACCCCAGAGACACAACAATTGATCATTGATCTCTTAGCCGTGTGCGGTGCCCCCCTCCACCATAATCCTCGATAATATTGTAGCGGTGCTTAGGCGAAGCCCTGCGACGGTAGAACATCAAGATCATCACCACGCCGTTGTGCTGACGGAAATCATCCCCGACACTTTGCTGGATCGGAGTCCGGGGATCGTCATCGAGCTGAACGTGTGCAAAAACTCGGAGGTGCCGTAGTTTCAGTGCTTGATCGGTCGGGCCGTGAAGACGTACGACTACATCAACCGCGTTGTTATAACGCTTTCGCTTCCGGTCTACGAGGGTACGTAGACAACACTCTCCCCTTTCGTTGCTGTACATCACCATGATCTTGCGTGTGCGTAGGAATTTTTTTGAAATTACTACGTTCCCCAACAGTGGCGTCTGAGCCTAGGTTTTATGTGTTGATGTTATATGCACGAGTAGAACACAAGTGAGTTGTGGGCGATATAAGTCATACTGCTTACCAGCATGTCATACTTTGGTTCGACGGTATTGTTGGATGAAGCGGCCCAGACCGACATTACGTGTACGCTTACGTGAGACTGGTTCTACCGACGTGCTTTGCACACAGGTGGCTGGCGGGTGCCAGTTTCTCCAACTTTAGTTGAACCGAGTGTGGCTACGCCCGGTCCTTGCGAAGGTTAAAACAACACCAACTTGACAAACTATCGTTGTGGTTTTTGATGCGTAGATAAGATTGGTTCTTGCTAAGCTCGTAGCAGCTACGTAAAACTTGCAACAAACAAAGTAGAGGACGTCTAACTTGTTTTTGCAGGGCATGTTGTGATGTGATATGGTCAATGCATGATGTTAAATTTTATTGTATGAGATGATCATGTTTTGTAACCAAGTTATCGGCAACTGGCAGGAGCCATATGGTTGTCGCTTTATTGTATGCAATGCAATCGCCCTGTAATGCTTTACTTTATCACTAAGCGGTAGCAATTGTCATAGAAGCATAAGATTGGCGAGACGACAATGATGCTACGAGGGAGATCAAGGTGTCGCGCCGGTGACGATGGTGATCATGACGATGCTTCGGAGATGGAGATCACAAGCACAAGATGATGATGGCCATATCATATCACTTATATTGATTGCATGTGATGTTTATCTTTTATGCATCTTATCTTGCTTTGATTGACAGTAGCATTATAAGATGATCTCTCACTAAATTTCAAGATAAAAGTGTTCTCCCTGAGTATGCACCGTTGCCAAAGTTCGTCGTGCCCAGACACCACGTGATGATCGGGTGTGATAAGCTCTACATCTATCTACAACGGGTGCAAGCCAGTTTTGCACACGCAGAATACTCAGGTTAAACTTGACGAGCCTAGCATATGCAGATATGGCCTCGAAACACTAAGACCGAAAGGTCGAGCGTGAATCATATAGTAGATATGATCAACATAGTGATGTTCACCATTGAAAACTACTCCATTTCACATGATGATCGGTTATGGTTTAGTTGATTTGGATCACGTGATCACTTAGAAGATTAGAGGGATGTCTTTCTAAGTGGGAGTTCTTAAGTAATATGATTAATTAAACTTAAATTTATCATGAACTTAGTACCTGATAGTATCTTGCTTGTTTATGTTTGATTGTAGATAGATGGCCCGTGCTGTTGTTCCATTGAATTTTAATGCGTTCCTTGAGAAAGCAAAGTTGAAAGATGATGGTAGCAATTATATGGACTGGGTCCGTAACTTGAGGATTATCCTCATTGCTGCACAGAAGCATTACATCCTGGAAGCACCGATGGGTGCCAGGCCTGCTGCTGATGCAACTGACGACGTTAAGAACGTCTGGCAGAGCAAAGCTGATGACTACTCGATAGTTCAATGTGCCATGCTTTACGGCTTAGAACCGGGTCTTCAACGATGTTTTGAACGTCATGGAGAAAGCTAATATTTCAAACAAATGCCCGGATTGAGAGATATGAAGTCTCCAATGAGTTCTATAGCTGCAAGATGGAGGAGAACAGTTCTGTCAGTGAGCATATATCCAAAATGTCTGGGTATAATAATCACTTGATTCAACTGGGAGTTAATCTTCCGGATGATTGCGTCATTGACAGAATTCTCCAATCACTTCCACCTAGCTACAAGAGCTTCATGATGAACTATAATATGCAAGGGATGGATAAGACAATTCCCGAGCTCTTCGCAATGCTAAAAGCTGCGGAGGTAGAAATCAAGGAGCATCAAGTGTTGATGGTCAACAACACCACTAGTTTCGAGAAAAAGGGCAAGGGGAAGAAGAAGGGGAACTTCAAGAAGAACAGCAAGCAAGTTGCTGCTCAGGAGAAGAAACCCAAGTCTGGACCTAAGCCTGAAACTGAGTGCTTCTACTGCAAGCAGACTGGTCACTGGAAGCGGAACTGCCCCAAGTATTTGGCGGATAAGAAGGATGACAATGTGAACAAAGGTATATGTGATATACATGTTATTGATGTGTACCTTACTAGAGCTCGCAGTAGCACCTGGGTATTTGATACTGGTTCTGTTGCTAATATTTGCAACCCGAAACAAGGACTATGGATTAAGCGAACAGTGGCGAAGGACAAGGTGACGATGCGCGTGGGAAATGGTTCCAAAGTCGATGTGATCGCGGTCGACACGCTACCTCTACATCTACCATCGGGATTAGTATTAGACCTAAATAATTGTTATTTGGTGCCAGCGTTGAGCATGAACATTATATCTGAATCTTGTTTCATGCGAGACGGTTATTCATTTAAATCAGAGAATAATGGTTGTTCTATTTATATGAGTAATATCTTTTATGGTCATGCACCCTTGAAGAGTGGTCTATTTTTGATGAATCTTGATAGTAGTGATACACATATTCATAATGTTGAAGCCAAAAGATGCAGAGTTGATAATGATAGTGCAACTTATTTGTGGCACTGCCGTTTAGGTCATATCAGTGTAAAGCGCATGAAGAAACTACGTACTAATGGACTTTTGGAAGGTACTTGCGAACCATGCCTAATGGGCAAGATGACTAAAACGCCGTTCTCCGGTACTATGAAGAGAGCAACAGATTTGTTGGAAATCATACATACAGATGTATGTGGTCCAATGAATGTTGAAGCTCGTGGTGGATATCGTTATTTTCTCACCTTCACAGATGATTTAAGCAGATATGTGTATATCTACTTAATGAAACATAAGTCTGAAACATTTGAAAAGTTCAAAGAATTTTAGAGTGAAGTTGAAAATCATCGTAACAAGAAAATAAAGTTTCTACGATCTGATCGTGGAGGAGAATATTTGAGTTACGAGTTTGGTTTACATTTGAAACAATACGGAATAGTTTCGCAACTCACGCCACCCGGAACACCACAGCGTAATGATGTGTACGAATGTCGTAATTGTACTTTACTTGATATGGTGCGATCTATGATGTCTCTTACAGATTTACCGCTATTGTTTTGGGGTTATGCTTTAGAGACGGCCGCATTCACGTTAAATAGGGCACCATCAAAATCCGTTGAGACAACGCCTTATGAACTATGGTTTGGCAAGAAACCAAAGTTGTCGTTTCTGAAAGTTTGGGGCTGCGATGCTTATGTGAAAAAGCTTCAACCTGATAAGCTCGAACCCAAATCAGAGAAATGTGTCTTCATAGGATACCCGAAGGAGACTGTTGGGTACACCTTCTATCACAGATCCGAAGGCAAGACATTTGTTGCTAAGAATGGATCCTTTCTAGAGAAGGAGTTTCTCTCGAAAGAAGTGAGTGGGAGGAAAGTAGAACTTGATGAGGTAACTGTACCTGCTCCCTTATTGGAAAGTAGTACATCACAGAAACCGGTTTCTGTGACTCCTACACCAATCAGTGAGGAAGCTAATGATGATGATCATGAAACTTCAGAACAAGTTACTACTGAACCTCGTAGATCAACCAGAGTAAGATCCGCACCAGAGTGGTACGGTAATCCTGTTCTGGAAGTCATACTACTAGATCATGATGAACCTATGAACTATGAAGAAGCAATGGTGAGCCCAGATTCCGCAAAATGGCTAGAAGCCATGAAATCTGAGATGGGATCCATGTATGAGAACAAAGTGTGGACTTTGGTTAACTTGCCCAATGATCGGCAAGCAATTGAAAATAAATGGATCTTCAAGAAGAAGACTGACGCTGACGATAATGTTACTGTCTACAAAGCTCGACTTGTCTCAAAAGGTTTTCGACAAGTTCAAGGAATTGACTACGATGAGACCTTCTCACCCGTAGCGATGCTTAAGTCTGTCCGAATCATGTTAGCAATTGTCGCATTTTATGATTATGAAATTTGGCAGATGGATGTCAAAACTGCATTCCTGAATGGATTTCTGGAAGAAGAGTTGTATATGATGCAGCCGAAAGGTTTTGTCGATCCAAAGGGAGCTAACAAAGTGTGCAAGCTCCAGCGATCCATTTATGGACTGGTGCAAGCCTCTCGGAGTTGGAATAAACGCTTTGATAGTGTGATCAAAGCATTTGGTTTTGTACAGACTTTTGGAGAAGCCTGTATTTACAAGAAAGTGAGTGGGAGCTCTATAGCATTTCTGATATTATATGTGGATGACATATTGCTAATCGGAAATGATATAAAATTTCTGGATAGCATAAAGGGATACTTGAATAAGAGTTTTTCAATGAAAGACCTCGGTGAAGCTGCTTACATATTGGGCATTAAGATCTATAGAGATAGATCAAGACGCTTAATTGGACTTTCACAAAGCACATACCTTGACAAAGTTTTGAAGAAGTTCAAAATGGATCAAGCAAAGAAAGGATTCTTGCCTGTGTTACAAGGTGTGAAGTTGAGTAAGACTCAATGCCCGACCACTTCAGAAGATAGAGAGAAAATGAAAGATGTTCCCTATGCTTCAGCCATAGGCTCTATCATGTATGCAATGCTGTGTACCAGACCTGATGTGTGCCTTGCTATAAGTCTAGCAGGGAGGTACCAAAGTAATCCAGGAGTGGATCACTGGACAGCGGTCAAGAACATCCTGAAATACCTGAAAAGTTTTGGGGAACGTAGCAATAATTCAAAATTTTCCTACGTGTCACCAAGATCAATCTATGGAGACATCTAGCAACGAGGGAGGAGTGGATCTACTTACCCTTGTAGATCGCGCGCGGAAGCGTTCAAGAGAACGGGGTTGATGGAGTCGTACTCGTCGTGATCCAAATCACCGATGATCCTAGCGCCGGGACGGCACCTCCGCGTTCAACACACGTACGGAGCAGCGACGTCTTCTCCTTCTTGATCCAGCAAGGGGGAAGGAGAGGTTGATGGAGATCCAGCAGCACGACAGTGTGGTGGTGGAAGTAGCGGGATTCCAACTGAAAGTGCGTTATATCGACTAGAGGGGGGAGGTGAATAGGCGATTTTTATAAGAGTCTTCAAAACATGGAAGTTATGAAGACAAACAGCAGAAATATGCCTATTACTATGCAGCGGAAGGTAGACTACACTAGGCAAGCCATGGTCAAGTATCAACAGAGTGAAAGCACAGTGACAAATGGCTGCAGTGTAATAAGGATCAGGTAGGAAGATATTATGAAGCCAAACAGATCATATACTCACGTTGTGAAGACAAAAGATAGAACAGACATGCAATGACTTCACAATGAGTAATCAGTAAGTAAAAGGAAGTGAAGATGAAACCAGTGACTCGTTGAAGACAATGATGTGTTGGACCAGTTCCAGTTGCTGTGACAACTGTACGTCTGGTTGGAGCGGCTAGGTATTTAAACCTTAGGACACACAGTCCCAGACACCCAGTCCTGAACACGCAGCTCAGGACACCAAGTCCTCACCGTATTCTCCTTGAGCTAAGGTCACATAGTCCTCGCCCAATCACTCTGGTAAGTCTTCAAGGTAGACTCCCAAACCTTCACAGACTTCATTCACTGGCAATCCACAATGTCTCTTGGATGCTCAGAACGTGACGCCTAACCGTCTGGAGGATGCACAGTCCTCTAGTGTAATAAGTCTTCGGATCACACAGACAAGAAGACTTAAGTGATGCCCAATTCTCTCTGGCTCTGGGTGGTTAGGGCTTTATCCTCGCAAGGAATTCTCTCTCAAAGGCTTCGAGGTGGGTTGCTCTCAAACGACAAAAGCCGTACTCTCAATCTAAGCAGCCAACCGTTGATGGTTGTAGGGGGTGGGCTATTTATAGCCACTTGGCAACCTGACCTGATTTGTCCGAAATGACCCTGGGTCACTAAGGAACTGACACGTGTCCCAACGGTCAGATTTCAAACTCACATGGCAACTTTACTTGGGCTACAAGCAAAGCTGACTTGTCGGGCTCTGGACAAGATTCGCTCTTATTGTCTTCACTCGAAGACATAGGTTTTTGTTTTTAGGCATGACTTCAGTCATTCTGACTGGTTCTCCTGGACCCCACTTAACAGTACGGTGGTTCCTATGACTCAACACAAAGAAAAAGAACTACGAAAGATCTAAGTCTTCGAGCTCCATAGGCTTCATATCGTGTCTTCTCTTGTCATAGTCTTCAATGTGAATATCTTCATATACCACCTTTGACTTCAATGTCTTCATACATTTTAGGGGTCATCTCTGGTAGTAAAACCGAATCAATGAGGGACTTCTACCTGTGTTATCCTGCAATTCTCACAAACACATTAGTCCCTCAACTAGGTTTGTCGTCAATACTCCAAAACCAACTAGGGGTGGCACTAGATGCACTTACAATCTCCCCCTTTTTGGTGATTGATGACAAACTAGTTGAAGTTTTCAACGGGGAATATAATCTGTGAAATTGTAAAGGATAAGGAATTGTCTTCATAAGTTGCAAGGGCTCCCCCTGAAGATGTGCATATAAGTAATTTGCTTTTGGAATGCAAATGCACATGGCAGGTTGTACTTGTGGAGATCCACTTCAGCTTATGATGACAATCCACTATGCATGTGAAAGTATATGAAGATAATGACATGCATAATGGAAAATGGACGTCTGCAGAATGAGCTAAGTGCGGAATTTATCGTCGCACATGCGGAATTTATCTTCGCAAAACAAGGTGGCAAACAAGTAGCAGACGACCATCTAGTTTAAGTGTTACAACTCATAAGAGCCAAATGTAGCAAAAAATGAGAGTTGTAAGCACCCGCCCATATGAACCCGCTTGAAGACTATCAATATCTCATATGCTTCTCCCCCTTTTGTCAGTAATGACCAAAAAGGTTTGAAGACATAGAGTCTCTACTCGTTCCCATGAGGAGTAGGTGAAGTAGCAGGGTTGTTGGTGTTGGTTGGCGGTGCAGAAGAGCTTGGAGGTGCTGAAGCATATGGCGGTGAAGTAGCATCGTCTTCTTCCTCAATGATTCTGGCAGTGACTGTGGCAGCAGAGGAAGAGAACTCAGAATCTTCAAGGGATGGAGTTCCCAGCAGCACAGCTCTTCGAGGAGGTGTGGAGTCAAACTTGAATCTTTCAGTGAAGCCATCCTCTTGAAGATCAGCTTCAGAAAGCATCATCGTTAGCCCTTTCCATGTGCGGCGACAGGTTTCATGTGCAACGAATGCATTCTTGGTGGCAAGATTTCGGATGCGATTTACATCCACCAAGAGGCTTTTCATCTGTCTCTTCAACTAGTCATGATGCCTATCCTGCTTTTGATGAAGGGCCACAAGAAGCTCTCGGTCGTTGAGAACACGAGTGCGCTTCTTGGGTCTTGAAGCAGTGGCACTGTCAGTGGCTTCAGTTGAAGCAGGATGTGGTGCACGTGTAGTGCCGGCCAAAGGATACATCCTGGAGATGGCTTCAACACCTTCAACGTTTTGAGTGAAGCTCTGGTGTTCTGCATTCTGAAGACTCAGAGGTTGCTTGGCAGGTTCAGGATAAATGGCTTCAGCAGAGGTATCCACATCAGGCAAGAAGATCCGATGGTTGCGGGCTGAGGGCTGATACGAGATGGCAGAGTGAAGTTTGATCAGCCTCATTACCCAAGGAGCATAGAACTTTAAACCAAACAGATCTGAGCCTGATGCAGCTAGTTGGCGTATGAAGAAATCCTGTGCGTTGAAGCATTTGCCATGAAGGATACAGAATATCAGAGTCTTCATTGCACCCTCGATCTTGGCATTTGGAGAGTGTCCTTTAATGGGCCAGAGAGTCCGCCGGATGATGTGATAGATGGTCCTGGGCAGGTACTCAAGGTCTTCAATGAAGAACTCTGTGGGATAAGGAGCATCGTGGGGCAATGGCTTCATCATGGAGAGCATCTGACTCATATTCGGTTCAGGCCTCTGAAATATGCTCTCAATAGCTTCAGTGTGTAGCCGACAGCCTTGCTCGAAGAATTCGCCTGGAGTGGGCAGGCCAGTGAGCTCAATGATATCAAATGCATTGGCTTCGTGATGAACGTTGCCGGTCATCCACTCCAGGACCCAAGTCTTCGGATCTCTGTTGTACCCTTTGATGTGCAGTGTGGCATAGAATTGTAGCAGGAGCTCTTCGTTCCAATGCTCTTCATCAGTGACAAACTGCAGCAGACCCACTTGTTTGAAGCAATCCAACGCTTCCTCTAGACAGGGCAGACCAGCAATAGCTTCAACATCAAGGTGCTTGTGCGGGAAAATGCGACCTTGGTTGTACAGTATGCAAGAGTAGTAGCTGCGCTGAGGATAGCTCCAGAACCTATCTAATGAAATCCTTTCCCTTGAATAGGGGTTCTTGGAGCTATTAAAGAAAGTGTTATCTACCCTGAAGCTATTGATGTTGAAGGAACCAGGTGCTGATGCAGAACCTGGGAACCTTGGCAGTCTTGGGATTGGCTTCTGAACCTGAGGCCTGTGCTGAACATGGTAGTTGAATTGTGGACCGGCAACAGACTCAGGAACAGAAGTGTCAGGATCAGTAGCTTCGCTGTCTTCTGAAGCTTTTGGTGGGGAGGGCTCCACATTAGCTTCAATGTTAGGTGTGGCAGCCTCACGATTTGCTTCCTCCACTTGACGAGCCAGAGGGTCAGACACAAGCACGTTCTCCTGGAGAACTGCTTCTTGGTGGAGCAGGGGAGTGGGATCTTGTGGTACTTCATCTGCGGCTGAGACTTGAAGCCTTGGACCTTTGCGAAGCCTGCGGAACACAGACGACGCTTGTGGAGTTGGAGTTGGCTGGGCCTCATAGTCTTCTTCATCTTGAGGGCGATCCACCCATGAAGCATCCTGTGCAATTGGCGTCAGTGGACGACCAACGCTCATGAGTTCGCTGTGTTCTAACTAAGGAAGGGCTGCATCATCTTCTACATTGTCATGATGACCAATGTCTTCAGCAGCGATGGGGTCGGCTGCTGGAATGTCTTCAGCTTCAGGAGCCTCTGTGGAAGCAGGCTCATGAACCGTCAGTTGACGTTCTGCATCAGGGTGAACCATAGAAATTGGTTCAACTATCAAGGGCTCTGTGGGAGCAGCCCGAGCTTTCTTGATCTTTCGCTTTTTCTGAGTGGGGGCAGAAGGAGAGGCTTCAGAGTGTTTCCTCTTCCTGGCTTCAGCCTCTGCAGTTCTTGTCTTCTTGAGCTCTGAAGCTGTTGACCTGCTCTTTGGCTTCGAGCCAGTCGTTGCAGTTGGGAAGACAAGCGGAACTGCTTCCTGCCTTGGTGCCTCTGGTTCGGCTGGAACAGTGTTCTTCTTTTTCTTTGCGGCCATCTTGGGGTCGATGCCAGGACGCCCAAGTGCCTTGCGCTTCTCAGCCTCATTGTAGGCTTGCACACATCTGTCAGCCAGAGTCTTCATCCGCTCACGTGAACCCTGAGCTTCTGCACGCTTCTTCAGAAAGTTTTCATTTAGCTCATGCATCATTGTCTTGAAGTTCTTCACTTCCTGCACGCTGAGCTTGGCCATGTGCTTCTTGAACTGAGCCTTTTCATAGTCCATCTTCTGCTTCAGTTCAACAATGCGCTGGGCAATTGCAAGTTCTGAAGCAATGGCGCCTTGGAAGGCGACACTGAGGCCAATAGGTAGCTGCAGATCTTCAAAGCTGATGTTTGGCGTGTCAAACCACTCGTCAATGAAGCTGTGGATGATGGCAACATCAAAGAGAGGCAGATTATTGAAGATTTCTGCTTCTTCTTTGCTCTTGATGAGCTGCTCAAGAGCGTCATCTGCAAGATCTTCATCACTTGACAGATCAATGGCTTCGCTGCGTAGGATGGCAGCAGCTGTGAGCTCTTTGCCAGTGTGAGACAGAGGCATCTTGGCCTTCTGGTGCCTTGAGACGCGTGATAAGTCTTTAGACTGCACACTGTCTTCAGGAGGTGCAGTTGCCAATGGCTTCACCTTTGAGATTTTTGGTGAAGGGGCCGGCTTTGAAGCTTTTGGCTTCTTCAACTGTTTTGGCTTCGGCACTGCAGGCACTGCAGGCGCTTCATCAGACTTAGTGTCAGTTGCAGGCTCATTCACTACAGTCCCTTGAACCAAGATGTAGGTGATGAGGCCTTCAGGGTTGGCATACGGACCGATGACATTGGGCTCTGCTTCTCGTGTGCCATCTGTCCTTGGTGCTGAAGGACCTGGGTTGAAGTCTAACCCAAATTTCTTCTTGTTCTGCTTCGCTGAGTTTTGGGCAAACTGGAAGTTGCGCTTGAACAGATTGTCGTCACGACACCAGAGTAGTGACGACAGATGTGCATCATCAGGCTGTGGCCCACGAACCATGCATGGATAGAAGCTTTGGGCAATAGCTTCATCTCTGGACCTGGGTACAAGATTCTTGTATAAGATGTCTCCCCACGGTCTTTTGATTGCACTTTTCTCAGCATACTCTTGGGTTGTGAAGCGGTATTTGAACCATTGTTCTGCCCAATAGCGTCGAATCCATTGGATTCGGGTCTTGCGCTGACCATAATTCTCTCCAGGATCTGTTTTATACATTTCTGCCAGTTCATCAGGCAGATCTTTGGATGTTCCTCCATGTTGCTGTCTGCCCCTCTTCCTTGCTGTTGTTTCTGAAGCCATAAACCTTAACTTGGGAGGCTTCAAGACGTTCAAAGGCTTCAAAGGCTTTCTTTTGCTGGACCAACAGGAACTGGCTTCAGGAGAATTTATGTGATGCTGTAAGAACTCTGCAAATGAATGCAGACTATGAGAACCAAAGGATTCTCCCACGGACATGTACCTTTGAAAGCATTAAGGTGCGAGGGAAGGGGAAGAGGTCATATGCATTCTCAGAAGATTTTGAAGATAAATCAGTTTAGAAGACATTGACCTCATCGTGCGAAGACATTCACTCATAGATAAGAAGTTGGTTCCAGATTTGTACGAATCCACAAATCAGTACAAGTGAGGAATCTAACTACTTTGTGAAGCACAAGTGAATATACTAGGCATGTTATGAGATGTAGTTTGAGAGAGATCTAGTTTGTGTGAACAAAAACTACTTGTGGTAGAAAGTGACAGATCAATAGGATCAATGGTGCTGTAAAAAGGGAGTTTTATTTACCACACTGAGAACTGCTAGACGGAGTGGGAGATGAGGCTGAGCAGTTCACTCGTCCGTGCCCTAACTTGGCGACGGAGGAGACCTACGGCGATGGCGGAGAGGACGATGTCCGCGGTCGGCATGAAGACGGCGTCGGAGAGGTTGCGGCAGCGAAGCGCTTCGTCGCCGGCGTCGTCGAGAGCTAGCGGTGGCGCTAGGGTTCGTGCGAGGGTGGAAGAAGAGATAGTTACCGTTGTAAGTGTGTATTTATAGGCACCGGGGCGGCACTGTGCTATTACACAGGTGCCCCTGGCGATTCACATTTGAGTAATACGTGGCCATCATGCAGTATTTTGGGGGCAGTTCCACGTCCCACGCACGCCTGGATTGTCGGGTGGTCATTCCTACTTCTCCGGATTTCATGTGGATAAATGAGCATTGAAAACGAACTTAAATGTTGTCTCTGTGTCTTCTGCTGACAAGGACGCAGAGAAGACATTCGACAGTTTCAATAGAATGCATATGACTTGGAGAGATAGAATTTTGAGATAGAGAGCATAGAGAGGTTAGGGTCCGATCACATTCACTTAGTTCAAAAGATTTAACAAGAAGACATAGCTATAAGTGAATGCTGTAGAGGACAGAACACTAGTATATATATATATATATATATATATATATATATATATATATAGGGTAACGCTATTCTAAGCGTGAGTGTAGAATAGCTTATTCTACACCCCAGTAACGGTATGTACAAAATCTAGTAAAACGCTATGTAAAATGTAGTAATTATGAGATATATATTTTACTATCCAAGTTTTTGATTTCTTACATGGTCAAAAAATTTACTATATTTTACATGTTACGTTACTATATTTTGTATAGAGCGTTACTAGGGGTGTAGAATAAGCTATTCTACACTCAAGCTTAGTTTAGCGTTACTATATATATATATATATATATATATATATATATATATATATATATATATATATATATATATATATATACTCAACATAGTGAAGATAATCATGAAGACATGTTGAGATTGAAGCCAAACCAAAAGTGAAAACATTGCAAGGTAACGCCATGAGTGAAACACTTCAAAATAGAACGTTTGGTGGTGGCGTTACCCACCGTATAGGAAGTATTAGACCCAGACACAGCGCACAATTATCGTGGCGCTCCGAAGTCAAATTCCACATTAATGTATTCACACTTAGAATGTATGTCTTTAATGATTGAAGATATACTTTACTTCGTGTGATGCACATCTAAGTCATCAATATGCATAAGGGTTAGGATGTGTGCCTGATCACAGGACATTTGAGGATTCTAGGATATTTAGCTCACACCGTAACTTGCAAAACCTCTTCTCATCCAAGGGCTTGGTGAAGATATCTGCCAATTGCTCTTCAGTGTTGACATGTATGATATCAATGTCTTCCTTCACAACATGATCTCTGAGAAAGTCATGACGAATTTCAATGTGCTTTGTCTTCGAGTGCTGAACTGGGTTGTTGGCAATCTTGATGGCGCTTTCGTTGTCGCAGTAAAGTGGCACTTGCTTCACATGAATGCCATAGTCCTTGAGTGTTTGCTTCATCCACTGAAGCTGAGCGCAGCAAGATCCAGCAGCAATGTATTCAGATTCAGCAGTGGAGAGAGATACACAGTTCTGCTACTTTGAAGACCAACATACAAGTGATCGTCCCAGAAAGTGACATGTGCCTGATGTAGACTTGCGATCAACTTTGTCACCAGCATAATCAGCATCCGAAAATCCAACCAAATCAAACTCTGAGCCCTTTGGATACCATAATCCTAGAGTTGGGGTGTGAGCCAAATATCGAAGAATTCACTTCACAGCTAAGTGATGCGATTCCTTTGGTGCCGCTTGAAATCGAGCACACATGCAAACACTAAGCATAATATCTGGCCTAGATGCACATAGATAAAGTAAAGAACCAATCATGGAGCGGTATACCTTTTGATCGAACTCTTTACCATTGTCGTCAGGACCCAGATGATGTTTGGCTGGCATTGGTGTTGTGAGGCCTTTGCAGTCCTGCATACCGAACTTCTTCAGGCAATCTTTGAGATACTTCTCTTGAGATATGAAGATGCCATTTCGTTGTTGTCGTATTTGAAGACCAAGGAAGAACTTCAGCTCCCCCATCATAGACATCTGATATTGCTCTTGCATCATATAGCCAAACTCTTCACTGTACTTCTGATTGGTGCAGCCGAAGATAATGTCATCCACATATATTTGGCACACAAACAGTTCACCATCATATGTCTTCGTGAAAAGAGTGGGATCTAGGGAACCAGGTATGAAGCCTTTGCTCTTCAGGAAGTATTTGAGTGTGTCATACCAGGCCCTAGGGGCTTGTTTGAGGCCATACAATGCCTTGTTGAGCTTGTATACCATGTCAGGATGTTTTGGATTTTCAAAGCCAGGCGGTTGTGCAACATACACTTCCTCTTCAATCTTGCCATTGAGAAAGGCACTCTTTACATCCATTTGATATAGAAGTATGTTATGATGATTTGCATAGGCCAGCAGTATGCGGATGGCTTCAAGCCTAGCCACAGGAGCAAATGTTTCATCGAAGTCAATGCCTTCCACTTGAGTATATCCTTGAGCAACGAGACGAGCTTTGTTTCTGACAACTTGACCATGCTCATCTTGCTTGTTGTGATATATCCATTTGGTGCCTATTATGTTGTGCTTCCGTGGATCAGGACGCTTAACTAGTTCCCATACATTATTCAGCTCAAACTGTTGAAGCTCTTCTTGCATAGCTTGAATCCATTCAGGTTCCATGAAGGCTTCTTCAACTTTCTTGGGTTCTGATATTGAGACGAATGCGAAGTGCCCACAGAAATTTGCTAGCTGAGTTGCCCTTGAACGAGTGAGTGGACCAGGTGCATTGATGCTATCAATTATTCTTTCAATCTGCACTTCATTGGCAACGCGAGGATGTACAGGGCGAAGACTTTGCTCTTGCTGTTCATTGTCGTTGTTGGAAGGAATGTCTTCAGGCTGAGCATTGTCTTCATGTTGATCAGGTGCTGAAATGATAAGTTCTTCTTCAGGATGAGCTTCAGAAGGTATAATTTCTCCAGTTACCATTAGCTTGATTGATTCACTGGATGGAACTTCATCTAGCACACTTGGCAGCTGCTCTCTTTGTGATCCATTGGTCTCATCGAACCGCACATCCACTGTTTCAACCACTTTGTAATGAAAGAGATTGAAGACTCTGTAGGAGTGCGAATCCTTTCCATATCCAAGCATAAAACCCTCATGTGCTTTTGGTGCAAATTTTGAGGTGTGATGTGGGTCCTTGATCCAGCACCTTGCGCCAAATACTCTGAAGTAACTGACATTTGGCTTTTTGCCAGTAAGTAGCTCATAAGATGTCTTGTTCAGTAGCTTGTGAAGATAAACACGATTGATGGTATGACATGCAGTATCAATGGCTTCGGGCCAGAATTTTCTTGGGGTCTTGTATTCATCTAGCATCGTTCTGGCCATCTCAATTAGTGTTCTGTTCTTGCGTTTGACGACGCCATTCTGCTGTGGCATGTACGGGGCTGAGAATTCATGTGTGATGCCCAAGGTATCAAGATATGTATCAAGGCCAGTGTTCTTGAATTCAGTGCCATTGTCACTTCTGATGTGCTTTATCTTGGTGCCAAAATTGTTCATAGCTCGATTGGCAAAGCGTCTGAAGACATCCTGCACTTCAGTCTTGTAAAGGATTATGTGCACCCAAGTATATCTAGAATAATCATCAACAATAACGAAGCCATAGAGGCAAGCAGTAGTAGTTAGAGTTGAGTAATGAGTGGGACCGAAAAGATCCATGTGAAGCAGTTCGAAGGGTTGAGTAGTAGTCATGATTGTCTTCGAGGGATGTTTGGCCCTCGTCATCTTCCCTGCTTCACAGGCACCGCATAGATGGTCTTTCTTGAATTTGACGCCCTCGATGCCTATGACATGCTTCTTCTTCGCAAGGGTGTGGAGGTTCCTCATGCCAGCATGTCCAAGCCTCCGATGCCATAGCTAACATTCTGAAGCCTTTGCTAGAAGACATACTGCAAGCTGTGGCCCTGCTGAGAAATCTACCACGTACAAATCAT
This sequence comes from Triticum aestivum, assembly GCF_018294505.1. Classification (NCBI taxonomy): domain Eukaryota; kingdom Viridiplantae; phylum Streptophyta; class Magnoliopsida; order Poales; family Poaceae; genus Triticum; species Triticum aestivum. The sequence goes on along the minus strand of NC_057809.1, from coordinate 551,616,582 downwards.
CTTTTCGATACCCTTCAAACACTAGAGACTTGTCAGATTCCATTAGTACAAGGCAACGATATTTTCCAAACATTACGATCATGTTCAAATCGCAAAGCATTGAGACAGACATTAAGTTGAAGCCAAGGGATTCAACAAGCATGACTTTATGCATGTGTTGGTCCCTTGAGATTGCAACTCTACCTAGACCCAATACCTTACTTTTACCAGTGTTAGCAAATGTGATGTGGCTCTTGTCGGATGGACGTAAGGTTGAGTCCATAAGAAGACTTCTTTTGCCAGTCATGTGATTTGTACACCCACTGTCAATAATCCATTCTGAAGACGCTGGTGTCGTACCCTACAGTGCAGTTAGGGGGATAGGCTTCACCAAGAGCATTGTGAAGCAAAAACATTTGACGAACCAGTGGGTTATGAAAGCTTAGATCCAGGTTAGGACTAATAGGGAGTGTAGCATGCGATTCAGGTACGAAGTGTTGGGGAACGTAGCAATAATTCAAAATTTTCCTACGTGTCACCAAGATCAATCTATGGAGTCATCTAGCAACGAGGGAGGAGTGGATCTACATACCCTTGTAGATCGCGCGCGGAAGCGTTCAAGAGAACGGGGTTGATGGAGTTGTACTCGTCGTGATCCAAATCACCGATGATCCTAGCGCCGAACGGACGGCACCTCCGCGTTCAACACACGTACGGAGCAGCGACGTCTCCTCCTTCTTTATCCAGCAAGGGGGAAGGATAGGTTGATGGAGATCCAGCAGCACGACGGCGTGGTGGTGGAAGTAGCGGGATTCCAACAGGGCTTCGCCAAGCGCTGCGGGAGGAGGGAGATGTGTCATGGGAGGGAGAGGGAGGCGCCAGGGCTTAGATGTTGCTGCCCTCCCTTCCCCCCACTATATATAGGGCCAAGGGAGAGGGGGGGCGCAGCCTTGGCCCTTCCTCCAAGGAAGGGTGCGGCCAAGGGAGGAGTCCATCCTCCCCAAGGCACCTAGGAGGTGCCTTCCCCTTTTAGGACTCTTCCTTTCCCTCATCTCTTGGCACATGGGCCTCTTGGGGCTGGTGCCCTTGGCCCATACAGGCCAAGGCGCACCCCCTACAGCCCATGTGCCCCCTCGGGGCAGGTGGCCCCACCCGGTGTACCCCCGGGACCCTTCCGGTGGTCCCGGTACAATACCGGTGACCCCGAAACTTGTCCCGATAGCCGAAATAGCACTTCCTATATATAATTCTTTACCTCCGGACCATTTCGGAACTCCTCGTGACGTCCAGGATCTCATCCGGGACTCCGAACAACTTTCAGGTTACCGCATACTAATATCTCTATAACCCAAGCGTCACCGAACCTTAAGTGTGTAGACCCTACGGGTTCGGGAGACATGCAGACATGACCGAGATGACTCTCCGGTCAATAACCAACAGCGGGATCTGGATACCCATGTTGGCTCCCACATGTTCCATGATGATCTCATCGGATGAACCACGATGTCAAGGACTTAATCAATCCCGTATACAATTCCCTTTGTCTAGCGGTACGATACTTGCCCGAGATTCGATCGTCGGTATCCCTATACCTTGTTCAATCTCGTTACCGGCAAGTCTCTTTACTCGTTTCGTAACACATCATCCCGTGATCAACTCCTTGATCACATTGTGCACATTATGATGATGTCCTACCGAGTGGGCCCAGAGATACCTCTCCGTTTACACGGAGTGACAAATCCCAGTCTCGATTCGTGCCAACCCAACAGACACTTTCGGAGATACCTGTAGTGTACCTTTATAGCCACCCAGTTACGTTGTGACGTTTGGCACACCCAAAGCACTCCTACGGTATCCGGGAGTTGCACAATCTCATGGTCTAAGGAAATGATACTTGACATTAGAAAAGCTTTAGCATACGAACTACATGATCTTGTGCTAGGCTTAGGATTGGGTCTTTGTCCATCACATCATTCTCCTAATGATGTGATCCCATTATCAATGACATCCAATGTCCATGGTCAGGAAACCGTAACCATCTATTGATCAACGAGCTAGTCAACTAGAGGCTTACTAGGGACATGGTGTTGTCTATGTATCCACACATGTATCTGAGTTTCCTATCAATACAATTCTAGCATGGATAATAAACGATTATCATGAACAAGGAAATATAATAATAACTAATTTATTATTGCCTCTAGGGCATATTTCCAACAGTCTCCCACTTGCACTAGAGTCAATAATCCAGTTCACATCGATATGTGATTAACACTCAAGGTCACATCCCCATGTGACTAACACCCAAAGAGTTTACTAGAGTCAATAATCTAGTTCACATTACCATGTGATTAACACTCGATGAGTTCTGGGTTTGATCATGTTATGCTTGTGAGAGATGTTATAGTCAACGGGTCTGAATCTTTCAGATCCGTATGTACTTCGCAAATCTCTATGTCATCTTGTAGATGCAGCTACTACGCTATATTTGGAGCCATTTCAAATAACTGTTCTACTTGGAGCTATTCTAAATTGTTGCTCCATTATACGTATCCGGTATCTCTACTCAGAGCTATCCGGATAGGTGTTAAGCTTGCATCGACGTAACTCTTTACGTCGAACTCTTTATCACCTCCACAACCGAGAAACATATCCTTATTCCTCTAAGGATAATTTAGACCGCTATCTGGTGATCTACTCCTAGATTACCTTTGTACCCTCTTGCCAGATATGTGGCAAGGCACACATCAGGTGCGGTACTCAGCATTGCATACCGTATAGAGCCTATGACAAAAGCATAGGGGACGACCTTCGTCCTTCCTCTTTCTTCTGCCATGGTCAAGCTTTAAGTCTTAACTTCATACCTTACAACTCAGGCAAGAACTCCTTCTTTGACTGATCCATCTTGAACACCTTCAAGATCATGTCAAGGTATGTGCTCATTTGAAAGTACCATTAAGCGTTTTGATCTATCCTTATAGATCTTGATGCTCAATGTTCAAGTAGCTTAATCCAGGCTTTCCATTGAAAAACATTTTCCAAATAACCCTATATGCTTTCCAGAAATTCTACGTCATTTCTGATCCATAATATGTCAACAACATATACTCATCAGAAATTATATAGTGCTCCCACTCACTTCTTTGGAAACACAAGTTTCTCGTAAACTTTGTATACACCCAAAATCTTTGATCATCTCATCAAAGCATACATTCCAACTCCGAGATGCTTACTCCAGTCCTTAGAAGGATTGCCGGAGCTTTGCATACTTGTCAACATCTTTCAGGATTGACAAAACCTTCCGGTTGTATCACATACAACCTTTCCTGAAAATCGTTGAGGAAACAATGTTTTGATATCCTATCTGCAAGATTTCATAAATAATGCAGTAATTGCTAACATAATTCCAACAGACTCTTAGCATCGCTACGAGTGAGAAAGTCTCATCATAGTCAACTCCTTGAACTTGTCGGAAAACATCTTAATGACAAGTCAAGCTTTCTTAATGGTGACATTTACCATCATTGTCCGTCTTCCTTTTAAAATCCATCTGTACTCAACAGCCTCACGACCATCAAGCTGTTCTGTCAAAGTCTACACTCTGTTTCCATACATGGATCCTCTCTCAGATTTTATGGCCTCGAGCCATTTATCGGAATCCAGGCCCACCACCGCTTCTCCATAGCTCGTAGGTTCATTGTTGTCTAGCAACATGACTTCCAAGACAGGATCACCTACCACTCTGAAGTAGTACGCATCCTTGTCATCCCACGAGGTTTGGTAGTGACTTGATCTGAAGTTTCATGATCACTATCATAAGCTTCCACTTCAATTGGTGTAGGTGCCATAGGAACAACTCCTGTGCCCTGCCACACACTAGTTGAAGAGACGGTTCAATAACCTCATCAAGTCTCCACCATCCTCCCACTCAATTCTTTTGAGAGAAACATTTTCTCGAGAAAAGACCCAATTCTAGAAACAATCCCTTATTGCTTTCGGTTCTGAGACAGGAGGTATACCCAACTGTTTTGGGTGTCCTATGAAGATGCATTTATCCGCTTTGGGTTCGAGCTTATCATCCTGAAACTTTTTCGCATAAGCGTCGTAGCCCCAAACTTTTAAGAAATGACAGCTTAGGTTTCTCTAAACCATAGTTCATATGGTTTCATCTCATCGGAATTACGTGGTGCCCTATTTAAAGTGAATGTGGTTGTCTTTAATGCCTAACCCATAAACTATCGTGGTAATTCGATAAGAGACATCATGGTATGCATCATATCCAATAGGGTGCACCATCACACTATGGTGTTCCAGGATGTATTAGTTGTGAAACAATTTCCACAATGTCTTAATTCTGTGCCAAACTCGTAATTCAGATATTCATCTCTATGATCATATCATAGATCTTTTATCCTCTTGTCACGACGATCTTTCAACTTCACCCTGAAATTACTTGAACCTTTCAATAATTCAGACTCGTGATTCATCAAGTAAATATACTCAACATCTACTCAAATCATCTGTGAAGTAAGAACATAACGATATCCACTACATGCCTCAGCACTCATTGGATTGCACACATCAAAATGTATTACTTCCAACAAGTTGCTTTCTAGTTCCATTTTACTGAAAACGAGGCTTTCAGTCATCTTGCCCATGTGGTGTGATTTGCATGTCTCAAGTGATTCAAAATCAAGTGAGTCCAAACGGTCCATTTGCATGGAGTTTCTTCATGCATATACACCAATAGACATGGTTCGCATGTCTCAAACCTTTCAAAACAAGTGAGCCCAAAGATCCATCAACATGGAGCTTCTTCATGCGTTTTATACCGATATGACTTAAGTGGCAGTGCCACAAGTAGGTGGTACTAAAATTACTATCTTATATCTTTTGGCATGAACATGTGTATCACTATGATCGAGATTCAATGAACCATTCATTTTAGGTGCAAGACCATTGAAGGTATTATTCAAATAAACAAAGTAACCATTATTCTCCTTAAATGAATAACCGTATTGCGATAGACATAATCCAATCATGTCTATGCTCAACGCAAACACCAATCTCGATGGTAGAGGGAGCGTGCGATGCTTGATCATATCAACATTGGAAACACTTCCAACACATATCGTCAGCTCACCTTTAGCTAGTCTCCGTTTATTCCGTAGCTTTTATTTCGAGTTACTAACACTTAGCAACCGAACCGGTATCTAATACCATGGTGCTACTAGGAGTACTAGTAAAGTACACATTAACACAATGTATATCCAATATACTCCTATCGACCTTGCCAGCCTTCTCATCTACCAAGTATCTAGGGTAATTCTGCTCCAGTGGCTGTTCCCCTTATTACAGAAGCACTTAGTCTCGAGTTTGGGTTCAACCTTGGGTTTCTTCACTAGAGCAGCAGCTGATTTGCCGTTTCATGAAGTATCCCTTCTTGCCCTTGCCCTTCTTGAAACTAGTGGTTTCACCAACCATCAACAATTGATGCTCCTTCTTGATTTCTACTTTTGTGGTGTCAAACATCGCGAATATCTCAAGGATCATCATATATGTCCTTGATATATTATAGTTCATCACGAAGCTCTAGCAGCTTGGTGGTAATGACTTCGGAGAAACATCACTATCTCATCTGGAAGATCAACTCCCACTCGATTCAAATGATTGTTGTACTCAGACAATCTGAGCACAAGCTCAACAATTGAGCTTTTCTCCTTAGTTTGCAGGCTAAGAGAATCGTCGGAGGTCTTATACCTCTTGACGTGGGCACGAGCCTGAAATCCCAATTTTAGCCCTAGAAACATCTCATATGTTTCGCGACGTTTCAAAACGTCTTCGGTGCCTCAACTCTAAGCCGTTTAACTCAACTATCACGTAGTTATCAAAATGTGTATGTCAGATGTTCGCAACATCCATAGACAACGTTCGAGGTTCAGCACACTGAGCGGTGCATTAAGGACATAAGCCTTCTATGAAGCAATGAGGACAAACCTCAGTTTACGGACCTAGTCCGCATAATTACTACTATCAACTTTCAACTAAATTTTCTCTAGGAACATATCTAAACAGTAGAACTGAAGCGCGAGCTACGACATAATTTGCGAAGACCTTTTGACTATGTTCAGGATAATTAAGTTCATCTTATGAACTCCCACTCAGATAGACATCCCTCTAGTCATCTAAGTGATTACATGATCTGAGTCAACTAGGCCGTGTCCGATCATCACGTGAGACGGACTAGTCAACATCGGTGAACATCTTCATGTTGATCGTATCTTCTATACGACTCATGTTTGACCTTTCGGTCTCTTGTGTTCCGAGGCCATGTCTGTACATGCTAGGCTCGTCAAGTTAACCTAAGTGTTTCGCATGTGTTCCGAGGCCATGTCTGTACATGCTAGGCTCGTCAACACCCGTTGTATTCGAACGTAAGAATCTATCACACCCGATCATCACGTGGTGCTTCGAAACGACGAACTTTTGCAACGGTGCACAGTTAGGGGGAACACTTTCTTGAAATTTTAATGAGGGATCATCTTATTTACTACCGTCGTTCTAAGTAAACAAGATGCATAAACATGATAAACATCACATGCAATCAAATAGTGACATGATATGGCCATCATCACTTTGCTCCTCTTGATCTCCATCTTCGGGGCTCCATGATCATCATCGTCATCGACATGACACCATGATCTCCATCATCATGATCTCCATCATCGTGTCTTCTTGAAGTTGTCACGTCATCTATTACTTCTACTACTATGGCTAACGCTTTAGCAATAAAGTAAAGTAATTACATGACGTTTATGTTGACACGCAGGTCATATATAAATAAAGACAACTCCTATGGCTCCTGCCGGTTGTCATACTCATCGACATGCAAGTCGTGATTCCTATTATAAGAACATAATCAATCTCATACATCACATATATCATTCATCACATCCTTTTGGCCATATCACATCACATAGCATACCCTGCAAAAACAAGTTAGACGTCCTCTAATTTTTGTTTGCATGTTTTACGTGGCTGCTACGGGTTTCTAGCAAGAACGTTTCTTACCTACGCAAAAACCACAACGTGATATGCCAATTTCTATTTACCCTTCATCAGGACCCTTTTCATCGAATCCGATCCGACTAAAGTGGGAGAGACAGACACCCGCTAGCCACCTTATACAACTAGTGCATGTCAGTCGGTGGAACCAGTCTCACGTAAGAGTACATGTAAGGTCGGTCCGGGCCGCTTCATCCCACAATGCCGCCGAATCAAGATTGGACTAGTAACGGTAAGCATATTGAACAAAATCAACGCCCACAACTACTTTATGTTCTACTCGTGCATAGAAACTACGCATAGACCTAGCTCATGATGCCACTGTTGGGGAACGTAGCAATAATTCAAAATTTTCCTACGTGTCACCAAGATCAATCTATGGAGTCATCTAGCAACGAGGAAGGAGTGGATCTACATACCCTTGTAGATCGCACGCGGAAGCGTTCAAGAGAACAGGGTTGATGGAGTCATACTCGTCGTGATCCAAATCACCGATGATCCTAGCACCGAACGGACGGCACCTCCGCGTTCAACACACGTACGGAGCAGCGACGTCTCCTCCTTCTTGATCCAGCAAGGGGGAAGGAGAGGTTGATGGAGATCCAGCAGCACAACGGCGTGGTGGTGGAAGTAGCGGGATTCCAATAGGGCTTCGCCAAGCGTTGCGGGAGGAGGGAGATGTGTCATGGGAGGGAGAGGGAGGCGCCAGGGCTTAGATGTTGCTGCCCTCCCTTCCCCCCACTATATATAGGGCCAAGGGAGAGGGGGGGGGCGCAGCCTTGGCCCTTCCTCCAAGGAAGGGTGCGGCCAAGGGAGGAGTCCATCCTCCCCAAGGCACCTAGGAGGTGCCTTCCCCTTTTAGGACTCTTCCTTTCCCTCATCTCTTGACGCATGGGCCTCTTGGGGCTGGTTCCCTTGGCCCATACAGGCCAAGGCGCACCCCCTACAGCCCATGTGGCCCCCCGGGGCAGGTGGCCCCACCCGGTGGACCCCCGGGACCCTTCCGGTGGTCCCGGTACAATACCGGTGACCCCGAAACTTGTCCCGATAGCCGAAATAGCACTTCCTATATATAATTCTTTACCTCCGGACCATTCCGGAACTCCTCGTGACGTCCGGGATCTCATCCGTGACTCCGAACAAATTTCGGGTTACCGCATACTAATATTTCTATAACCCTAGCGTCACCGAACCTTAAGTGTGTAGACCCTACGGGTTCGGGAGACATGCAGACATGACCGAGATGACTCTCCGGTCAATAACCAACAGCGGGATCTGGATACCCATGTTGGCTCCAACATGTTCCACGATGATCTCATCGGATGAACCACGATGTCAAGGACTTAATCAATCCCGTATACAATTCCCTTTGTCTAGCGGTACGATACTTGCCCGAGAATCGATCGTCGGTATCCCGATACCTTGTTCAATCTCGTTACCGGCAAGTCTCTTTACTCGTTTCGTAACACATCATCCCGCGATCAACTCCTTGATCACATTGTGCACATTATGATGATGTCCTATCGAGTGGGCCCAGAGATACCTCTCCGTTTACATGGAGTGACAAATCCCAGTCTCTATTCGTGCCAACCCAACAGACACTTTCGGAGATACCTGTAGTGTACCTTTATAGCCACCCAGTTACGTTGTGACGTTTGGCACACCCAAAGCACTCCTACGGTATCCGGGAGTTGCACAATCTCATGGTCTAAGGAAATGATACTTGACATTAGAAAAGTTTTAGCATACGAACTACATGATCTTGTGCTAGGCTTAGGATTGGGTCTTTGTCCATCAGGTCATTCTCCTAATGATGTGATCCCGTTATCAATGACATCCAATGCCCATGGTCAGGAAACCGTAACCATCTATTGATCAACGAGCTAGTCAACTAGAGGCTTACTAGGGACATGGTGTTGTCTATGTATCCACACATGTATCTGAGTTTCCTATCAATACAATTCTAGCATGGATAATAAACGATTATCATGAACAAGGAAATATAATAATAACTAATTTATCATTGCCTCTAGGGCATATTTCCAACAAAAAGGACTAAGGATATGTTTCTCGTATATGGAGGTGACAAAGAGCTCATCGTAAATGGTTACGTTGATGCAAGCTTTGACACTGATCCGGACGATTTTAAATCACAAACCGGATACGTATTTACATTAAACGGTGGAGCTGTCAGTTGGTGTAGTTCTAAACAAAGCGTCGTGGCGGGATCTACATGTGAAGCGGAGTACATAGCTGCTTCGGAAATAGCAAACGAAGGAGTCTGGATGAAGGAGTTCATATCCGATCTAGGTGTCATACCTAGTGCATCGGGTCCAATGAAAATCTTTTGTGACAATACTGGTGCAATTGCCTTGACAAAGGAATCCAAATTTCACAAGAGAACCAAGCACATCAAGAGACGCTTCAATTTCATCCGGGATCTAGTCCAGGTGAGAGACATAGAGATTTGCAAGATACACACGGATCTGAATATAGCAGACCCATTGACTAATCCTCTTCCACGAGCAAAACATCATCAGCACCAAGGCTCCATGGGTGTTTGAATCATTACTGTGTAATCTAGATTATTGACTCTAGTGCAAGTGGGAGACTGAAGGAAATATGCCCTAGAGGCAATAATAAAGTTATTATTTATTTCCTTATATCATGATAAATGTTTATTATTTATGCTAGAATTGTATTAACCGGAAACATAATACTTGTGTGAATACATAGACAAACAAAGTGTCACTAGTATGCCTCTACTTGACTAGCTCGTTAATCGAAGATGGTTATGTTTCCTAACCATAGACATGAGTTGTCATTTGATTAACGGGATCACATCATTAGGAGAATGATGTGATTGACATGATCCATTCCATTAGCTTAGCACCCGATCGTTTAGTATGTTGCTATTGCTTTCTTCATGACTTATACATGTTCCTATGACTATGAGATTATGCAACTCCCGTTTACCGGAGGAACACTTTGTGTGCTACCAAACGTCACAACGTAACTGGGTGATTATAAAGGTGCTCTACAGGTGTCTCCAAAGGTACATGTTGGGTTGGCGTATTTCGAGATTAGGATTTGTCGCTCCGATTGTCGGAGAGGTATCTCTGAGCCCTCTCGGTAATACACATCACTTAAGCCTTGCAAGCAATGCAACTAATAAGTTAGTTGCAAGATGATGTATTATAGAATGAGTAAAGAGACTTGCTAGTAACGAGATTGAACTAGGTATTGAGATACCGACGATCGAATCTCGGGCAAGTAACATACCATGACAAAGGGAACAACATATGTTGTTATGCGGTTTGACCGATAAAGATCTTCGTAGAATATGTAGGAGCCAATATGAGCATCCAGGTGAAGGAAATATGCCCTAGAGGCAATAATAAAGTTATTATTTATTTCCTTATATCATGATAAAAGTTTATTATTCATGCTAGAATTGTATTAACCGGAAACATAATACATGTGTGAATACATAGACAAACAGAGTGTCACTAGTATGCCTCTACTTGACTAGCTCGTTGATCAAAGATGGTTATGTTTCCTAAACCATGGACAAAGAGTTGTTATTTGATTAACGGGATCACATCATTAGTTGAATGATGTGATTGACATGACCCATTCCATTAGCTTAGCACCCGATCGTTTAGTATGTTGCTATTGCTTTCTTCATGACTTATACATGTTCCTATGACTATGAGATTATGCAACTCCCGTTTGCCAGAGGAACACTTTGTGTGCTACCAAACATCACAACGTAACTGGGTGATTATAAAGGAGCTCTACAGGTGTCTCCAAAGGTACATGTTGGGTTGGCGTATTTCGAGATTAGGATTTGTCACTCCGATTGTCGGAGAGGTATCTCTGGGTCCTCTCGGTAATGCACATCACTTAAAGCCTTGCAAGCATTGCAACTAATGAGTTAGTTGCAGGATGATGTATTATAGAACGAGTAAAGAGACTTGCCGGTAACGAGATTGAACTAGGTATAGGATACCGATGATCGAATCTCGGGCAAGTAACATACCGATGACAAAGGGAACAACGTATGTTGTTATGCGGTCTGACCGATAAAAGATCTTCGTAGAATATGTAGGATCCAATATGAGCATCCATGTTCCGCTATTGGTTATTGACCGGAGACGTGTCTCGGTCATGTCTACATTGTTCTCGAACCCGTAGGGTCCGCACGCTTAAGGTTACAATGACAGTTATATTATGAGTTTATGCATTTTGATGTACCAAAGGTTGTTCGGAGTCCCGGATGTGATCACGGACATGACGAGGAGTCTCGAAATGGCCGAGACATAAAGATTGATATATTGGAAGCCTATGTTTGTGAAGGAAATATGCCCTAGAGGCAATAATAAAGTTATTATTTATTTCCTTATATCATGATAAATGTTTATTATTCATGCTAGAATTGTATTAACCGGAAACATAATACATGTGTGAATACATAGACAAACAGAGTGTCACTAGTATGCCTCTACTTGACTAGCTCATTAATCAAATATGGTTATGTTTCCTAACCATGAACAAGGAGTTGTTATTTGATTAACGAGATCACATCATTAGGTGAATGATCTGATTGACATGACCCATTCCATTAGCTTAGCACCCGATCGTTTAGTATGTTGCTATTGCTTTCTTCATGACTTATACATGTTCCTATGACTATGAGATTATGCAACTCCTGTTTGCCGGAGGAACACTTTGTGTGCTACCAAACGTCACAACGTAAATGGGTGATTATAAAGGTGCTCTACAGGTGTCTCCAAAGGTACATGTTGGGTTGGCATATTTCGAGATTAGGATTTGTCACTCCGATTGTCGGAGAGGTATCTCTGGGCCCTCTCGGTAATGCACATCACATAAGCCTTGCAAGCATTGCAACTAATGAGTTAGTTGCGAGATTATGTATTACGAAACGAGTAAAGAGACTTGTCGGTAACGAGATTGAACTAGGTATTGAGATACCGACGATCGAATCTCGGGCAAGTAGCATACCGATGACAAAGGGAACAACGTATGTTGTTATGCTGTCTGACCGATAAAGATGTTCGTAGAATATGTAGGAGCCAATATGAGCATCCAGGTTCCGCTATTGGTTATTGACCGGAGACATGTCTCGGTCATGTCTACATTTTTCTCGAACCCGTAGGGTCCGCACGCTTAAGGTTTTGATGACAGTTATATTATGAGTTTATGAGTTTTGATGTACCGAAGTTAGTTAGGAGTCCCAGATGTGATCATGGACATGACGAGGAGTCTCGAAATGGTCGAGACATAAAGATTGATATATTGGACGGCTATATTCGGACACCGGAAGTGTTCCGGGTGATTTCGGAGAAAACCGGAGAGCCGGAGGGTTACCGGAACCCCCCGGGAGAAGTAATGGGCCATATGGGCCTTAGTGGAGAGAGAGAGGGGCTGCTAGAGGTGGGCTGTGCGCCTCCTCCCCCTGGTCCAAATTGGACTAGGAAGGGGGGGCGCCCCCCTTTCCCTCTCCCTCCCCACTTCTTTCCCCCTCCTAGTAGGAGTCCTACTCCTACACCTACTAGGAGGAGGACTCCTCCTGGCGCGCCTATAGGGGCCGGCCGGCCTCCTCCCCTTGCTCCTTTATATACGGGGGCAAGGGGGCACCCCTAGACACACAAGTTGATCTTCGTGATCGTTCCTTAGCTGTGTGCGGTGCCCCCCTCCACCATATTCCACCTCGGTCATATTGTAGCGGTGCTTAGGCGAAGCCCTGCGACGGTAGTACATCAAGATCGTCACCACGCCATCGTGCTGACGGAAATCTTCCCCGACGCTTTGCTGGATCGGAGCCCGAGGATCGTCATCGAGCTGAACGTGTGCTAGAACTCGGAGGTGCCGTAGTTTCGGTGCTTGATCTGTCGGGCCGTGAAGACGTACGACTACATCAACCAAACGCTTCCGTCGTCGATCTACAAGGGTACGTAGATCACACTCTCCCCTCTCGTTGCTATGCATCACCATGATCTTGCGTGTGCGTAGGAATTTTTTTGAAATTACTATGTTCCCCAACAGTGGCATCCGAGCCTAGGTTTTATATGTTGATGTTATATGCACGAGTAGAACACAAGTGAGTTGTGGGCGATATAAGTCATACTGCTTACCAGCATGTCATACTTTGGTTCAGCGGTATTGTTGGACGAAGCAGCCCGAACCGACATTACGCGTACGCTTACGCGAGACCGGTTCTCCCGACGTGCTTTGCACATAGGTGGCTTGCGGGTGATAGTTTCTCCAACTTTAGTTGAACCGAGTGTGGCTACGCCCGGTCCTTGCGAAGGTTAAAACAGCACCAACTTGACAAACTATCGTTGTGGTTTTGATGCGTAGGTAAGATTGGTTCTTACTTAAGCCCGTAGCAGCCACGTAAAACTTGCAACAACAAAGTAGAGGACGTCTAACTTGTTTTTGCAGGGCATGTTGTGATGTGATATGGTCAAGACATGATGCTAAATTTTATTGTATGAGATGATCATGTTTTGTAACCGAGTTATCGGCAACTGGCAGGAGCCATATGGTTGTCGCTTTATTGTATGCAATGCAATCGCGCTGTAATGCTTTACTTTATCACTAAGTGGTAGCGATAGTCGTGGAAGCATAATATTGGCGAGACGACAACGATGCTACGATGGAGATCAAGGTGTCGCGCCGGTGACGATGGTGATCACGACGGTGCTTCGGAGATGGAGATCACAAGCACAAGATGATGATGGCCATATCATATCACTTATATTGATTGCATGTGATGTTTATCTTTTATGCATCTTATCTTGCTTTGATTGACGGTAGCATTATAAGATGATCCCTCACTAATTATCAAGAAGTGTTCTCCCTAAGTATGCACCGTTGCGAAAGTTCTTCGTGCTGAGACACCACGTGATGATCGGGTGTCATAGGCTCTACGTTCAAATACAACGGGTGCAAAACAGTTGCACACGCGGAATACTCAGGTTATACTTGACGAGCCAAGCATATACAGATATGGCCTCGGAACACGGAGACCGAAAGGTCGAGCATGAATCATATAGTAGATATGATCAACATAATGATGTTCACCAATGAAACTACTCCATCTCACGTGATGATCGGACATGGTTTAGTTGATTTGGATCACGTAATCACTTACAGGATTAGAGGGATGTCTATCTAAGTGGGAGTTCTTTAAGTAAATTAATTGAACCTAAATTTATCATGAAACTTAGTACCTGATAGTATCTTGCTTGTTTATGCTTGATTGTAGATAGATGGCTCGTGCTGTTGTTCCGTTGAATTTTAATGCGTTCCTTGAGAAAGCAAAGTTGAAAGATGATGGTAGCAATTACACGGACTGGGTCCGTAACTTGAGGATTATCCTCATTGCTGCACAGAAGAATTACGTCCTGGAAGCACCGCTGGGTGCCAGGCCTGCTGCTGGAGCAACACCAGATGTTATGAACGTCTGGCAGAGCAAAGCTGATGACTACTCGATAGTTCAGTGTGCCATGCTTTACGGTTTAGAATCGGGACTTCAACGACGTTTTGAACGTCATGGAGCATATGAGATGTTCCAGGAGTTGAAGTTAATATTTCAAGCAAATGCCCGGATTGAGAGATATGAAGTCTCCAATAAGTTCTATAGCTGCAAGATGGAGGAGAACAATTATGTCAGTGAGCATATACTCAAAATGTCTGGGTATAATAATCACTTGATTCAATTGGGAGTTAATCTTCCAGATGATTGCGTCATTGACAGAATTCTCCAAACACTGCCACCAAGCTACAAGAGCTTTGTGATGAACTATAATATGCAAGGGATGAATAAGACTATTCTCGAGCTCTTCGCAATGCTAAAAGCTGCGGAGGTAGAAATCAAGAAGGAGCATCAAGTGTTGATGGTCAACAAGACCACTAGTTTCAAGAAAAAGGGCAAAGGGAAGAAGAAGGGGAACTTCAAAAAGAACGGCAAGCAAGTTGCTACTCAAGAGAAGAAACCCAAACCTGGACCTAAGCCTGAAACTGAGTGCTTCTACTGCAAGCAAACTGGTCACTGGAAGCGGAACTGCCCCAAGTATTTGGCGGATAAGAAGGATGGCAAGGTGAACAAAGGTATATGTGATATACATGTTATTGATGTGTACCTTACTAATGCTCGTAGTAGCACCTGGGTATTTGATACTGGTTCTGTTGCTAATATTTGCAACTCGAAATAGGGACTACGGATTAAGCGAAGATTGGCTAAGGACGAGGTGACGATGCGCGTGGGAAACGGTTCCAAAGTCGGTGTGATCGCAGTCGGCACGCTACCTCTACATCTACCTTCGGGATTAATATTAGACCTAAATAATTGTTATTTGGTGCCAGCGTTAAGCATGAACATTATATCTGGATCTTGTTTGATGCGAGACGGTTATTCATTTAAATCTGAGAATAATGGTTGTTCTATTTATATGAGTAATATCTTTTATGGTCATGCACCCTTAAAGAGTGGTCTATTTTTATTAAATCTCGATAGTAGTGACACACATATTCATAGTGTTGAAGCCAAAAGATGCAGAGTTGATAATGATAGTGCAACTTATTTGTGGCATTGCCGTTTAGGTCATATCGGTGTAAAGCGCATGAAGAAACTCTATACTGATGGACTTTTGGAACCACTTGATTATGAATCACTTGGTACTTGCGAACCGTGCCTCATGGGCAAGATGACTAAAACACCATTCTCCGGTACTATGGAGAGAGCAACAGATTTATTGGAAATCATACATACAGATGTATGTGGTCCGATGAATATTGAGGCTCGTGGAGGATATCGTTATTTTCTCACCTTCACAGATGACTTAAGCAGATATGGGTATATCTACTTAATGAAACATAAGTCTGAAACATTTGAAAAGTTCAAAGAATTTCAGAGTGAAGTTAAAAATCATCATAACAAGAAAATAAAGTTTCTACGATCTGATCGTGGAGGAGAATATTTGAGTTACGAGTTTGGTGTACATTTGAAAAATTGTGGAATAGTTTCGCAACTCACGCCACCCGGAACACCACAGCGTAATGGTGTGTCCGAATGTCGTAATCGTACTTTACTAGATATGGTGCAATCTATGATGTCTCTTACTGATTTACCGCTATCGTTTTGGGGACACGCTCTAGAGACGGCCGCATTCACGTTAAATAGGGCACCATCAAAATCCGTTGAGACGACGCCTTATGAACTATGGTTTGGCAAGAAACCAAAGTTGTCGATTCTGAAAGTTTGGGGCTGCGATGCTTATGTGAAAAAGCTTCAACCTGATAAGCTCAAACCCAAATCGGAGAAATGTGTCTTCATAGGATATCCAAAGGAGACTATTGGATACACCTTCTATCACAGATCCGAAGGCAAGACTTTTGTTGCTAAGTTCGGAAACTTTCTAGAGAAGGAGTTTCTCTCGAAAGAAGTGAGTGGGAGGAAAGTAGAACTTGACGAGGTAACTGTACCTGCTCCCTTATTGGAAAGTAGTGCATCACAGAAAACTGTTTCAGTGACACCTACACCAGTTAGTGAGGAAGCTAATGATGATGATCATGAAACTTCAGAACAAGATACTACTGAACCTCGTAGATCAACCAGAGTGAGATCCGCGCCAGAGTGGTACGGTAATCCCGTTCTAGAAGTCATGCTACTAGATCATGATGAACCTACGAACTATGAAGAAGCAATGGTGAGCCCAGATTCCGCAAAATGGCTTGAAGCCATGAAATCTGAGATGGGATCCATGTATGAGAACAAAGTATGAACTTTTGTTGACTTGCCCGATGATCGGCAAGGAATTGAGAATAAATAGATCTTCAAGAAGAAGACTGACGCTGGCGGTAATATTACTGTCTACAAAGCTCGACTTGTCGCAAAAGGTTTTCGGCAAGTTCAAGGGATTGACTACGATGAGACCTTCTCACCTGTAGCGATGCTTAAGTCTGTCCAAATCATGTTAGCAATTGCCGCATTTTATGATTATGAAATTTGGCAGATGGATGTCAAAACTGCATTCCTGAATGGATTTCTGGAAGAAGAGTTGTATATGATGCAACCAGAAGGTTTTGTCGATCCAAAGGGAGCTAACAAAGTGTGCAAGCTCCAGCGATCCATTTATGGACTGGTGCAAGCCTCTCGGAGTTGGAATAAACGCTTTGATAGTGTGATCAAAGCATTTGGTTTTATACAGACTTTTGGAGAAACCTGTATTTACAAGAAAGTGAGTGGGAGCTCTGTAGCATTTTTGATATTATATGTGGATGACATATTACTAATTGGAAATGATATAGAATTTCTGGATAGCATAAAGGGATACTTGAATAAGAGTTTTTCAATGAAAGACCTCGGTGAAGCTGCTTACATATTAGGCATTAAGATCTATAGAGATAGATCAAGACGCTTAATTGGACTTTCACAAACCACATACCTTGACAAAGTTTTGAAGAAGTTCAAAATGGATCAAGCAAAGAAAGGGTTCTTGCCTGTGTTACAAGATGTGAAGTTGAGTAAGACTAAATGCCCGACGACTGCAGAAGATAGAGAGAATATGAAAGATGTTCCCTATGCTTCAGCCATAGGCTCTATCATGTATGCAATGCTGTGTACCAGACCTGATGTGTGCCTTGCTATAAGTCTAGCAGGGAGGTACCAAAGTAATCCAGGAGTGGATCACTGGACAGTGGTCAAGAACATCCTGAAATACTTGAAAAGGACTAAGGATATGTTTCTCATATATGGAGGTGACAAAGAGCTCATCGTAAAAGGTTACGTTGATGCAAGCTTTGACATTGATATGGACAATTCTAAATCGCAAACCGGATACATGTTTACATTGAACGGTGGAGCTGTCAGTTGGTGCAGTTCTAAACAAAGCGTTGTAGCGGGATCTACATGTGAAGCAGAGTACATAGCTGCTTCGGAAGCAGCAAATGAAGGAGTCTGGATGAAGGAGTTCATATCCGATCTAGGTGTCATACCTAGTGCATCGGGTCCAATGAAAATCTTTTGTGACAATACTGGTGCAATTGCCTTGGCAAAGGAATCCAGATTTCACAAGAGAACCAAGCACATCAAGAGACGCTTCAATTCCATCAGGGATCTAGTCCAGTGGGAGACATAGAGATTTGCAAGATACAAACGGATCTGAATGTTGCAGACCCGTTGACTAAGCCTCTTCCACGAGCAAAACATGATCAGCACCAAGGCTCCATGGGTGTTAGAATCATTACTGTGTAATCTAGATTATTGACTCTAGTGCAAGTGGGAGACTGAAGGAAATATGCCCTAGAGGCAATAATAAAGTTATTATTTATTTCCTTATATCATGATAAATGTTTATTATTCATGCTAGAATTGTATTAACCGGAAACATAATACATGTGTGAATACATAGACAAACAGAGTGTCACTAGTATGCCTCTACTTGACTAGCTCATTAATCAAAGATGGTTATGTTTCCTAACCATGAACAAGGAGTTGTTATTTGATTAACGAGATCACATCATTAGGTGAATGATCTGATTGACATGACCCATTCCATTAGCTTAGCACCCGATCGTTTAGTATGTTGCTATTGCTTTCTTCATGACATACATGTTCCTATGACTATGAGATTATGCAACTCCCGTTTGCCGGAGGAACACTTTGTGTGCTACCAAACGTCACAACGTAAATGGGTGATTATAAAGGTGCTCTGCAGGTGTCTCCAAAGGTACATGTTGGGTTGGCGTATTTCGAGATTAGGATTTGTCACTCCGATTGTCGGAGAGGTATCTCTGGGCCCTCTCGGTAATGCACATCACATAAGCCTTGCAAGCATTGCAACTAATGAGTTAGTTGCGAGATGATGTATTATGAAACGAGTAAAGAGACTTGCCGGTAACGAGATTGAACTAGGTATTGAGATACCGACGATCGAATCTCGGGCAAGTAGCATACCGATGACAAAGGGAACAACGTATGTTGTTATGCTGTCTGACCGATAAAGATGTTCATAGAATATGTAGGAGCCAATATGAGCATCCAGGTTCCGCTATTGGTTATTGACCGGAGACGTGTCTCGGTCATGTCTACATTTTTCTCGAACCCGTAGGGTCCGCACGCTTAAGGTTTTGATGACAGTTATATTATGAGTTTATGAGTTTTGATGTACCGAAGGTAGTTAGGAGTCCCGGATGTGATCATGGACATGACGAGGAGTCTCGAAATGGTCGAGACATAAAGATTGATATATTGGACGGCTATATTCGGACACCGGAAGTGTTCCGGGTGATTTCGGAGAAAACCGGAGAGCCGGAGGGTTACCGGAACCCCCCGAGAGAAGTAATGGGCCATATGGGCCTTAGTGGAGAGAGAGAGGGGCTGCCAGAGGTGGGCCGCGCGCCTCCTCCCCCCTGGTCCGAATTGGACTAGGAAGGGGGGGGGGGGCGGCGGCGCCCCCCTTTCCCTCTCCCTCCCCACTTCTTTCCCCCTCCTAGTAGGAGTCCTACTCCTACTAGGAGGAGGACTCCTCCTGGCGCGCCTATAGGGGCCGGCCGGCCTCCTCCCCTTGCTCCTTTATATACGGGGGCAAGGGGGCACCCCTAGACACACAAGTTGATCTTCGTGATCATTCCTTAGCCGTGTGCGGTGCCCCCCTCCACCATATTCCACCTCGGTCATATTGTAGCGGTGCTTAGGTGAAGCCCTGCGACGGTAGTACATCAAGATCATCACCACGCCGTCGTGCTGACGGAACTCTTCCCCGACGCTTTGCTGGATCGGAGCCTGGGGATCATCATCGAGCTGAACGTGTGCTAGAACTCGGAGGTGTCGTAGTTTCGGTGCTTGATCGGTCGGGCCGTGAAGATGTACGACTACATCAACCAAACGCTTCCGTTGTCGATCTACAATGGTATGTAGATCACACTCTCCCCTCTCGTTGCTATGCATCACCATGATCTTGCGTGTGCGTAGGAATTTTTTTGAAATTACTACGTTCCCCAACAGTTTGGATATCAGAAGTGTTCCGGGTGAAATCGGGATTTTACCGGATTATCGGGAGGTTACCGGAACCCCTTGGGAGGTATTTTGGCCTTAATGGGCCTTAGTGGAAGAGAGGAGAGGTGGCCATAGATGGGCCGTGCGCCCCTCCCCCCCTTTGGTCCAAATAGGACAAGGAGAGGGGGCCGGCCCCCCTTCCTCCTCTCTCTCCTCTTTTCCCCCCTCCGCAAATCCTATTCCAACTAGGAAAGGGGGGGAGTCCTACTCCCAGAAGGAGTAGGACTCCTCCTGGCGCGCCTCCTCTTGGTCGGCCAGCCCCCCTCCCTTGAGCCTTTATATACGGAGGGAGGGGCACCCCTAGAGACACAAGTTGATCCACGTGATCATATTCTTAGCCGTGTGCGGTGCCCCCTTCCACCATAGTCCTTGATAATATTGTAGCGGTGCTTAGGCGAAGCCCTGTGACAGTAGTACATCAAGATCGTCACCACGCCGTCGTGCTGAGGAACTCTTCCCCGACACTTTGCTGGATCGGAGTCCGGGGATCGTCATCGAGCTGAACGTGTGCCAGAACTCGGAGGTGCCGTAGTTTCGGTGCTTGATCGGTCGGGCCGTGAAGACGTACGACTACATCAACCAAGTTAACGCTTCCGTTATCGATCTACAAGGGTACGTAGATCACACTCTTCCCCTCTCGTTGCTATGCATCACCATGATCTTGCGTGTGCGTAGGAATTTTTTTGAAATTACTACGTTCCCCAACACCAGGTTCCGCTATTGGTTATTGATCGGAGACGTGTCTCGGTCATGTCTACATTGTTCTCGAACCCGTAGGGTGCGCACGCTTAATGTTACGATGACAGTTTCATTATGAGTTTATATATTTTGATGTACCGAAGGTTGTTCGGAGTCCCGGATGTGATCACAGACTTGACGAGGAGTCTCGAAATAGTCGAGACATAAAGATCGATATATTGGACGACTATATTTGGACACCGGAAAGGTTCCGGGTAAGATTGGGACAATACCGGATCACCGGGAGGTTATCGGAACCCCTCGGGAGGTATATGGGCCTTATTGGGCTTTAGTGGAAAGAAGGGGAAAGGAGCAAGGGAGGGGGCGCGCCCCCCCAAGCCCAATCCGAATTGGGAGGGGGGGCGGCCCCCCCTTTCCTTCCTCTTCCTTCCCTCTCCTACTCCTAATAGGAAAAAGGGGAGTCCTACTCCCGGTGGGAGTTGGACTCCCCCCCTTGGGAGCGCCATCCTCCTTGGCCGGCCCCCTCCTCCACTCCTTTATATACGGGGGCAGGGGGGCACCCCAGAGACACAACAATTGATCATTGATCTCTTAGCCGTGTGCGGTGCCCCCTCCACCATAATCCTCGATAATATTGTAGCGGTGCTTAGGCGAAGCCCTACGACGGTAGAACATCAAGATTGTCATCACGCCGTCGTGCCGACGGAACTCATCCCCGACACTTTTCTGGATCGGAGTCCGGGGATCGTCATCGAGCTGAACGTGTGCAAAAACTCGGAGGTGCCGTAGTTTCGGTGCTTGATCGGTCGGGCTATGAAGACGTACGACTACATCAACCGCGTTGTTATAACGCTTCCGCTTCCGGTCTACGAGGGTACGTAGACAACACTCTCCCCTCTCGTTGCTGTACATCACCATGATCTTGCGTGTGCGTAGGAATTTTTTTTGAAATTACTACGTTCCCCAACATCCCCCGACAAGAGGCCGCCGGAGGATAGAGCTGACCCAATATGAGAACGGACTCCAACTGACGCGGCCCATGCCTGCGCGCCAACTAAAAGTGTAGAAAACAGTCAGATCCCTCGGTAGGGGTCCAAGCGCAGTAGGAAGTCACTGATCGGAGGTCACACGAGGATTTTATCCAGGTTCGGGCCTCCGGAGACTAATACCCTACATCCTGCTTAATCTTGTTATTCATGATGAAGGGAGACCTCATGCGAGGGGTTACAATTATGTATGAGATTGCTACCAAGAGTTTCTATCTGAGAAGTAGATCGAAATGAGAGCCCTCTAGCCTCCCCTTATATACACAGTGGAGGCTAGGGTTTTATAGGTAGGCAGATGTGATCTAGGGCGCCACCGTCGTTGTATTGGGAAGCAAGATGGTCTATACCGGCCATAATCTTCTTTAGGGCTTCCTTTAGTCCCTAGGCCTCATGGGCCCCTGGGCAGGCCTTCTGCCAAGCTCCCCTTGGTGAGCCGTCACCGGTGTATGGCACCGTCATGTAGCATTTTGGTGTCGTGGTACTAGTCTCTTTAGTTATTTGCGCAAGTTGTATGTGCATGCTATATTTTTCTGTAAAGTGTACATCAACCACATCTTCTATATCTAAATAGCTAGCCCCCACTAACTTATTTCTCTCAACATGCAAGCGTGACACCTCATCAAGCAACATGCATTAGACAAGGCTCCACCTCAACATTCAATGAGTCATAGAAAAAGATTCATCTCAACATGCAAACATGCATGATATATTTAATAAATATTTTAGAAAAATACAATAATCAAACACAATGAACCATATATATATATATATCTTCAATCCATAAAATCAACATCTTTGAAATATATTGCAAATATTCCCGCAACAACGTGCGGGGCATCATCTAGTTCTTATTGAACGCATCAATCCCTTTTCAATGGGCATCACTGATTGCCTTTTCCACGGAATAGAAAACTGAAGGTGGTTCATTAATTCTTTTTGCATCATTCAAGACATTTTCCTGAAATTTTTTTGTCAAACAACCAAAACAATAGTCATCCATCAACCTTGAGTCGAAGTCTACTAAATACTATGAAGGTTACATTAAAGAGACCACAGTTAGATTGGATCAGCGACACCACCACTCGCACACCTACACGTACTTGACTATCTATATAGGTTTTAAAAATCCATATTAAGTCACAAATCCAAAAGGATGGAAAGTCGTGACCGTTAAATGTACTTAGGCCGGGGACGAACCACAAGGTCTTCACCAAAATGCTAAACAACAACTTCGAAGTTACAATGGACCACACCAACAAAAGCGACAAAAAACATTAGCACGCATATGGACGAATCTATGAGAACATATACCTAGAAATCCACATGGTACGATACACTAAACATGTCGAGACACAAACCCTCTCACTCTATGGTGTCGCATGATTAACCACTGCCATAGCACTCTCCGCTAGTGCGTTGCCAATGAAATCACAAAATTATGCTAATATGACTTTTGAATACATCCAGAACGATCCAAGGTTCCCCCTATCTTGCAGTGCGACGACTAAAGGCGAGGAAAAGTTGCAAAATCATCGGTGCTAACCTCCTTAAACCCTAATTTCTTGTCACTGCCCAATCGGTTTGCATCAATCAATTACATTGTATTGCTACTAGCACCATATAGTTTTTTCCCTTAGTGGAAAAGGGGAATAATTTTTATGAGAAAGAAGAAGTTTTTTTTTTGAAAAAAGGAAGGTAATCTGTACTAGTTTTTTAGGCAATGTTTTTTTGGGGCCTTTTTTGGAAATAATAAATCCCGAATGTTCGGGATTTGATGGAAAATCGAATATTTTCGATTGTAATTTTAGTGACTCGAAGATGGCAAGTTTAGTTGACACACATGGCAATTTCCTGGCAAAATATACACTGAACATGGATTTTTCATGCTTGCCATCATCGCGTCACTAAAATGGCCATAAAAATGTTCGATATGTTATGGTTAGGAAACGAACATTGGGGCGTTATCTGTGTCTTTTGTAAGACAAAGTAATTTGCACTAGTTTTTTTTAGAAACAAAACTTGGCATTTATTCAATAATGTTTGTAGGGATTGCAATGGATCAAACGGCGATCCCAACCACATGTATCTCCCAAAAGGAAGAGAGACACCTAGCCTAGCAATGCTATGAGCTTCAAAGTTAGAAGCACGAGATTCAAACAGAAATTTACAAGATGTAAACACTTGAACAATTTCTGAAATCTCCTTGATGATGCCTCCGTAATTTCTCCCAGTTCCTTGATGGATATGATTCACTATCTACTTACAGCGTGAAGCAATCTGAACGTGTTGTAGGTCTAAATCTTGTGCAAGTGCAAGGGTTTCCCTACAAGCAAGTGCTTTAAGCGTCGCTGGGTCGACAAGACCTTCAGTGGCTAGAACTGACGAGCCCAAATATAATTCGTCCCGATGACAGCATATAGCAGTTGCCGTTCCCACATTTTGCTCACTAGACACTCCTGCATTTGCATTAATCTTGGTATGTCCTATATTCGGTGGCAACCAGCGCCCCTATCCTGCTGTTGTAACTCATTTGCTCTCATGCCTAGTTCTGGAGGGGCATTAAGTTGATCTAACTCCCAAATAAACTTGGTGACAAACATATGTGTTGCATAGGGGCAACACACAACCCGTAGCACGGAGCCGAACCGATAAATGGGCCTCGAGCTCGAGCACAAACGCCCAGCTATTGTCTCAACCGATGCACCCGGTGGCGCGTCATTGCCGCCTGCGCAGCGTTGAAGGAGTCTGGTAATTGGGCCGGCCCATTCGCTGGCAGTCAATGAAGAAAAAAGGGCAAGAGAAATGGGAGCGCCCGGATTAGAACCCTGCTCTCCCTGATTAACATGAGGTGTGAGTAGCCAATGTGCTAAGTGCATGTTTGTGACAAAATGAGAAGGGCGGTCTTTCTTAACTCGAAACAAGTCGGGTTTTTCATTAGTTATTCTCTGGGGTTTTTTCCTTCATTTTTTTGTCTTTTCTCCATTTTTTCTTCTTATGTTTGTTTTTGTTTTCCCTCTATATTTTTTGTATACACGTTCAACATTGTCCAAATGCTTTTTCGACATTTTTCAAAAACTTGTTCAACATTTTAATACTATGCAACATTTTCAAAAACTTGTTCAACATTTTTCATATACTCGTTCAAAATTTTCTAATACCTATTCAACATTTTTCAAATACTTGTTCAATACTTTTAATACTTGTTCAATATTTTTCAAATAATTATTCAACATTTTTCATATACCTTTTCAACATTTTTAATACCTATTCAACCTTTTTCAAATTATTCAGCATTTTCAATACTTATTCAACATTTTCAAATACTTGTCAACATTTTTCAAGTTCTTGTTACATTTTAATACTCATTCAACATTTTTTTCAACATTTGTGTGTGTGTGTGTGTGTGTGTGTGTGTATGTATGTATGTAGAATAATTGAAAGTATAAAGAAAAGTACAAAAATAAAGCAAAAAATGATAACAGAAAACAGAAAAAAAAATAG
The DNA here is from genome assembly GCF_018294505.1 of Triticum aestivum. Taxonomy (NCBI): domain Eukaryota; kingdom Viridiplantae; phylum Streptophyta; class Magnoliopsida; order Poales; family Poaceae; genus Triticum; species Triticum aestivum. The sequence goes on along the minus strand of NC_057809.1, from coordinate 551,591,205 downwards.
GCCGCGGCTGGATCGGCCTGTCTAGGATGCCCCGAAGCGAGAGCAGCGCCCTGGAAAATCCTATTCGCCGCTCGCTGCGGCAAACTGTCGGCGAGCGATAGAAATGGGCCGGCCCACACATAATACGTCCAAACCGGTTTTGGGAACCTTCCATAAGGTTCCCTGAAACGGTTTTTTTCCTGTATCGTTTTTTTCTGGTTCTTTTTCGGCTTTCTATTGTTTTTTTATTTCTCTTTTTTTCGTTTCTGTTTCTTTTTCATTTTTTCGTTTTTTGTTTCTTGTTTCCTTTTCTTTTTCAAGTTTATTTTTCTTTTTCAGAATATGTTCGTAGTTTTACAAATGTTTATGATTTTCTTTTTTATTTCCTTTTCTTTTCTTCTTGTCCTTTAAAAAACAAAAAACAAAATATTGTTCGTGTTTCCAAAAAATGTTCTCAAAATTCAAAATTTGTTCTCGTTACACAAAAAAGTACAAAAGTTCTGAAATTCAGAAAATGTACTGAATTTCAATTTTTTGTTCACATATTCAAAAAAAATTAGCTCTTCCAAAAAATTTCAGGATTTTTCAAAATTCTCTCCGTTTCAAAATATGTTTTCAAGATTCAGAAAATGTTTGTGCTTTAAAAAATTGTTCGGACTTCCAAATTTTTTCGGATTTTTTCAAAATTTCTCTCTGTTTCGAAGTATGTTCTCAGGATTCAAAAATGTTCATGCTTTAAAATATTGTTCGCGCTTCCAAATTTGTTCAGGATTTTTTAAAATTGTTCACCATTTCAAAATTTGTTCTCAAGATTCAAAAAATGTTTGGGAATTGAAAAAAATATTCCAGCTTTCCAAATTTGTTCACAAATTCAATAATAGTTCATGTTTTTTTAAAAAAATCACAAATTCAAAAAATGTTCTGGAAGTTTTAAAAATATAAACATTTTTGTTTTTTGTTCACAAAATCAAGAAATGTTCCCCTTTCTCAAATTTGTTCACATCATCAAAATGTTCCTGTTTTACAAAATTTTTACGAAAATTCGGAAAATGTTTTTATTTTGAAGAAAATATTCATAATTTTGAAAAATTCAGTTGTAGGAGGTCGTCGGTTCGACCCAATAAATTATCTGTAGTCTTTAACTGTCGCGCTGCTAGTTCAACGTGCGAATGTGTACATCGGAGCGGTTTGCACGGCAGGCCAGTTGGTGCGAAGTCAGTGTTCGAGTTACAGCGCGAGCGCTAATTTCTTTTTTGCGATTTTTCATCTCGGGAACGTTCCGCCGCGTGCCACTGTAAATGGGCCGGCCCACGCTAGCCGCTCCTGTGCGAAGCGCCGGCATTTCGGCGCAGCGAGCGGCCTATAGGTACTCCCCAGCGCCCTGGCTCGCTGAACACGAGAAATAGCAGCCCCCGTCCCACCGGCCTTGGTCGAATGCACACGAGCAATGCTAGACTTACCTAAAGCTAGCTACATAACTTACGTACTAACAAACGTGGATAATTAGGATTGGTCTTTGGGTGAGGCTGGGGCCCACCCGCCTGAAAATCAGGGGGCTTGTTTAGATTAGATAGAAGGTTTCGTAATCATACGTAGGTTTCCTTCCTAGGTGTAGGATTTTCGAATGCACACCGGGTTTCCTCTTCGCCATCTTCTTCTTTATCTTCTTCCTCCTGTCGTTAGTGTTTAACCCAACGTCTTGCTGAGTCCTGACCGCGCCGCATGCATTTCCGCCGCCGTCAACCCATGTTCTCTCGCCGGCACACATGGATGTTTCCCAAGACCAACTCAACACGATCAGAGCAAGTGTGCCCAGCTAAGCTAGCTTGACGCGGTCACGGTACGCGCGTACGAAGCATGCGTGTACATCAGCAATTTGGTGTCGTGGAAGTAGTCTCTTTCGTTATCTACATAGGTCTCATTACGCATGTTATTTTCTCCTGTTAAGTTTACATCAACAACAGTCATCTTGAACACATCAACCTCTCTCCTTAATGCATATCACTGTTTGGCCTTTTTCCTTTTCTTCTGCGGAACAGGCAACCGGAAGTGGTTCATAAATTCCTTCAGCATCATCCAGGACATTTTTCCCAAACAAAAATGTCAAACTTGTCACAATCTGTCTCATGAGAACCAGTTCCTCTGCAGTAAGTAATCCTGGTATTCTCTTCACAACACACTGATCACAAGTAATTATTATTCCAGTATTCCAACTGCCACTACTCTAAAGATCACTAGGGAGCTAAACAAAACTACCAGTAATTTACTAGTTTATCCCCCGTCGATCGTTGGTTCGGCCATACTAATCACACCACCAACAGCTCCCCATTTTCTCTATCAAATCATCAGGTGGACCAAAATGTCCTGCCGCATTGAAACAGCTAGCCGTGACTAGAACCGCAGATTACACAAACCCTGAGCCAATTAATCGCCTGCATTAAGAAGCTAAAGCTAAGGAGAAAGCACCGCGCCACCTAGACCCTAAAACCCAACGGCCACGCATGCATCGCCCTCCTAGTGCGTCCGGTGGTTGGTGCGGGATAGCAGCGACTCACCACACCACTATCTTGCGACCTACGCCATGGCTGAGCTTGCTAGCAGCTCGTGCTGCGGGAACAGGTGCGACGGCGACCGTCAACCCAAACCGGAACCTACAAAGAGCATAACATACCCGACTCAACACACTTTTTCAATCCTGCTCTTGGTGGCAAAGGCCAAAGGGGGCTGGTTCCATGTACCATGCATGTGCCAGGAGGAATAATGCAAATTAAAAAGAGGTCGTCAGTTCGAGGGGAACAAGACACGAGAAGGAACTCGAATAGGTCTCGTTTACACCGATGCGATTTTGGGTGTCCGTTTTTAGCCTGTGTTGCTTGGGAGGGAATTTGTTCCGGGCGTACGTTCTAGCGAAAGAAATGAGCTAGCTGCATACAGTTCCTGTGCTGCCCCGTATCAGAAAGATATGATTTGGAGAGGCTGCAAGATTTGCTAAAAATGTCGTACCACCACAGCCGTCCATCTTATTCGCTTATTACTGCAGAAATCAACTTCCTCAAGGAACCAAAACTTCCCCAAATAATCAAGTCCGGTGTACAGTGCAGGTGTTGTTGTCACATAGATCGTCACTAATTTTGCATTCTTCATGTGTGGCGTTGTAAGTAACTCCATTAGCCTGAGCTACGGTTGTTGGACCGTGGCGATCGATGGTCAGGTGGAAGATCCACGTCAAAATTGTCAACTGCATGTGTCATGCAGCCTCTCTCTCCTTCCCTCGTGTCTTGTCTAGTCCTGTCTTGGCATACAAGATTTAACGAACCATTTGATGCCCGTGCCGGCCCCTTGAGGACGTCTCATCGTCCGGCTTTAGCCATCTCTGGTCACTTTTGAACGCACGCATTGCGTACGTTTTGTTTGATCAAACACATCTTTCCTCACTTTTTATTTCTTCTCTTTCCTCCAAGAAAGCATTTCTATCTTCATGATTAAGGGCGATCGCAGTCAGCGTCTGGTGTCGTAGGCCGGCCACTTTTGCAGCGATATCACTGCAGCCTACGAACTACGCAACCGAATGCGCTTGTTCTCATGCTCTCTCTTGAAGAAGAGAATGACGGGCATTGGTGGCCCGACCCGGCGGCTAAACTGCCAAAACATGACCTATGACGATTTTCATTACGAGGTGAAGTCGTGTGGAACTTAATGTATTATTTCACTGTCTCAGTTCAAGTTTTCAGGTAGTTTTTTCCTTAGAAAATGAGTATAACATTCAGTCTCTGCATTGATCAATGCACACAATTAGAACGACTCGGTTTTCCCTAGCGTAAGGCTAGGGTTTTCTATCCTCGCTGGCGATTCCGTCGCCCGTGAGTACCCGCTACGATCGATCTCCCTCCTCCCTGTAGGAGGCCTACGAACGACGCCCTCAGGTCCTGCTTCCTCTCGGTAGCGATGGATCCACCTGCGGTCGCCCTCTCAGGAACCAGTGTTGGTGGCGGCTCATCCGGGGCGCTGGATCTTGGTGATGTGCTGGAACAACTCAACTTGGAAGACGAAGAATTTGATGATCTGGTGATAGATGAAGCCGATCTAGAGATCAATGAAAGTGTGAGATGGCTTGCGTTGGCTAGGGTTTGCACGGACAAGACCTTCAGCCAGTCGGCTTTCTACAAAGATATGCGTGCAGCATGGAATCCTGCGCTGCCGGTGAGGTTCCGCCCGGTAGGTCCGAAGCTCTTTGTCGTGCAGGCGTCATGCTTGGGAGACTGGGAATGGATGATGGATCAAGGGCCATGGCTCTTCAGGAATCTACTTGTGCTGATGGTTCCATATGATGGCTTCACAAAAGCAGAAGAGGTGCCGATGGTGTTCATGCCGATTTGGCTCCAAATTCATAAGATTCCGGAGGCATTCTGTAAGAAAAACATTGTGGAAAATCTGCTTCGGAATTCAGGAGAGATTGTAGAGATGAGGCTCAATGGTAATACTCGTGGTGATTACATTAGGGTTAGGGTTCGGCATGATGTACGCCGACCTCTTACCAAGTTTGTCAGTGTCATGAGGGGGAAAGAACGCAAGATTTATTTGGTGAGATATGAAAAATTGGCACGCTTTTGCAGTGTATGTGGGCTGATTGGACACGACTGCAAGGAGTGCGGATCCGGTGTGCATGAGGAGAAGGATAAGAAGTATGGCGCTTGGCTCTATGCGGACGGCCTGAATAAGCCTCCTTCCCATGATAGCTTTAGCCGAGGGGGGAACCAGAAGCAGTCCGCTCCTCAACCCTCGCAGAACATATCGCCAAGGGTGAAGGTGATTGATCCGGAGACCCTAGATGCAGCAACAAGCCCGTCTAAGGAGGGATGCACGAACATGCAAGTGGATCCTGCTGCTAGGAAAAGACTCGCATTGGAGGGTGACCAATCAGGGTCTAATAGTGTGGCAAACAACAGTTCTCGGGGTGTTTTGGCTCTTACCAAAGGGAAGGGGGAGGATGAGATGGAGAACTCCTCTCCTTCCAGCACCAACAACAGTAAGAGAGCCCGTGTCGACTTG